>NW_026962012.1:7850637-8153026 GCF_032445375.1 Bacillus rossius redtenbacheri | reverse complement strand
TAAAGCAAACTAGCGTGGTTCAGATAAAAATCTCTGTATGGTTGTCAATGACAATTGTAGTTACCAAAATTTTACAATACACATTTGAAAATTACAACTGTGCCTTACTTTTTGACATAACCACCATATACATTGAGGAACATTTTATTACGTTTAAAAAAAAGTTTACAAAACTATTTTTTTTTTTGACGTGACAACGTCTAATAAATCGATGAACGCCGGCTGCACGCACGAAAAAGTGTCCCCTAACGCACATTATCCTGTTACGCTGTGTCCCGTTAAGCTCATTGTACGCTTTCGCCGCATCTATCATCAAACATAGATTTGACTTTTTCGAGGCACATTAAACTTGAAACACTCACATTGGTTTCCTACTTTTCCTATCATCGTCCTATCCTTAACAGAATAACACAGATTGGAAGAAGTTAAATAGAAACATGTATAAAAGTTATAGTTAAAATAATCTCTTTGTTAAAGTAATAAACATATTTGAATTAATGAGTGCAAATAAAAGTAAATTTACCAATTAAATTGTAGGTTTCATTTCACTCCTTCTTTGTATCCATACAAAATAGTGATAATTCAATAAAAAAATTCAATTTTATGCCTAAAAGTATGCAATCATTTCATCAATGTTTTGTTATGACGTTGTCACGTTAAACTATCGTCCGTAAACCGTCTTTACAGACGAATTTTTTTATCCGCTACCTGTGAATGAAACCACCCTGCAACAGCATCGCGATGTGTATTGTCATCACCGCAGCGGTACGATGCAAGCCACAGTTTCGTGTGCCCGAAGGGTTGGTAATCACTCGGGGTCAAACATGGGCTGCAGGGAGAACGATCGAGAACATCCCAACGGAACCGCTGCAGAAGTACTTGATGCGTCTATCGCTGTGCGGTAGAGCATTGTCTCGAAACAACACGATAACGGAAGTCCGCGTACTCAAACGCTTGTAAAGATGGCTCGTTCGAGTGTTCGCTATGTTTCCTAATGTTCGTAACGTTTGCTTGATTTCTGTATGACTACGTTCATTCTCTGCTAACGAAGCGGACGAGAGAACTTCAACACTATCGTCTTATTTCTCTTCTCAACACATACTGAACACCTTCTCTGAGCACAGAATGATTTTGGTGTATCCACACATTTCTTGTACATGAGCAAAAAGAGTTTTTTTTTTCGAATAAAGGTCGTATTTCGAGTTTCTTCAACACTATAGACCTCCGTGCAATGATCAACAGTACACAGATACACAGAAAGATGATTTTTTAAATTCGAGGAGTGCAGTCTTTAAATGTTTGCTCCGAATAAAGTCATCTCAAAAAATGTTAATGTGTGTTTTATTAAGCAGGCTTATATCTATATACATGAAGAATATAAATAGATATTTGAAGGCTCGGAAAGTTTCCAACTGTCATTAATTTGATAATCATTCAATGTTTATCGTCAGTGAGAAAAAATATTTGTCATGTGCAGTCAGATTGTACCACAAAATCTGGTGCTTACTTTTTTTTTTTAATAAAATCCTAAGCAGTACGTTTTTGCTGAATTCATCGCGTGCAGTTGAATACTTTTGTTGTTATAGCTGTGCGTTACAAGAAAAAAATACTATTGTTATTTAAGCTGCATATTTATTTGGAAAAATATTATTCGTTTAGTGTACAGCAGCAGCTGATCAAAGCTCACTTAATATCTTAAATATGTATATGTTTTATTGAAAATCATTTCTTTCTATTTGATAATTTCTTTCTAAGTGGTCAGAAGTTATTTTCATTTTAGGCAATAATTATTGATCCGTAAAAAATCATCAATTCTTTTTTTACTTTATGCATTGTCTATTCTACTGATCTACTTATTCAGACAAAATTTATGTCGCGTCAGTATTTTATATTAGACATACGAAAACAGTTGAATCGTAAAGTGTTTACCACAATGTTATACACTCGTTGTGCAATAACCTGAGAGCCTACATTTTTTTTGTTTTAAATGTTTGTAAGTGTTTACCCTTTCTTAAATATCTGCAAGAACTGCAAGACTAAGTGGAAGCGACTGAAACTGGCTCAAGCTACTCCGGTTTGGCCGTACCCAAGTCGTCAAGTCGGGGCCAATCGCGAGATCCCCTCCCCACCCCCACCCCCCCCCCCCCTCCTCCAGGTAAATGTTTTTTAAAGACTTCCGTGACCGTGAAGGCTGAAACTTTCTCTTTATTGTTCCGCGTGGACAGGTGGGGTGGAGGGCGGACAGCCTGTAGGGATGGGGGGGGGGGGGATGCAGGGCGCAGTCGGAGGTCCCGGCACGCGAGGGCTTCATCAGCCAGACGGATGGCTGGAGGACCGCTCCCTGAACACCTGAAGGTCCGAAGTAGCTCGGCTTCTGGGTTGTAGCCGAGTCCTTGGCGAATAATTCACCGACGTTTCGGTCGACAATGCAGTCGCCATCATCAGGGAGTAGTTAGTTACCTACTGAGGTTCTTACCAGTTGTCCTGCCTTTATGTACAACTGGTAAGAACCTCAGTATGTAACTAACTTCTCCCTGATGATGGCGACTGCAATGTCAACCGAAACGTCGATGAATTTTTCGCCAAGGACGCGGCTACAACCCAGAAGCCAAGCTACTTCAGACAATGGCCGTGAAAGCCTGCGAACATTATTTAACACTGGAAGGTCCACTGCCTCGTTTTACCATACGCAATACTGTGTGTTTTTTAATAAAAAAATCTTTGCAAGAAAGGATTATCATAATAGTTTACGTCCTAGTCAAAAAATATTAATTCTTATCTTGTCAAGAATAAAAATTATTTTTGTTCCACTTCATCTGAGCTTTCAAAATAAATAATATATTTAGAGCTATTATAATTTAAAGACATAAATTTAATAAAAGTATCATTTTAAATATTGTATTGCTAAATAAAATTAAGTAGTAACTTTTTGCGTTGCACTAAATTCTTACTTTTACCTTCGAAATACAACAGTAGACAGAATGACGATTCTTACGAACAGAGGCGAATAAAAATGTTCAATCCGAGATCTAAAGCATTTGTGATCGGTCGTAACCATTTTTTTTTTCGTATTTATCTCGCCTGATTCATAGGTTGTTTGTAAATGTGATGCGAAGTTTCTAGCTGAACCTATACTGCCCCAACCCAGGATACACTGTAAAAAAAACCAGTAAAAATACACGTACAAAAGTCAGGTAATTTTACATTTCCTGTGAGTAACTTGTAAATACATGTACATTGTGCGTGTAATTTTACAGAAATGTACCTATTTATACATATTATAGTACATTAACAAGATAAAAAAACACAAATATACTGGAAAATTTACTTGAAAAATGTGTGAAAATACATATTTATATGTACATGTAAAATCCACCAGGAATTAGTATTATTACACGAATTTATGTGATTTTACAGTCACATTTGTCATTATATTATAACACGTACATCAGTGTAAAACTACCCATTATATTTTTCACTAAATTGTAGTACATTCTTTGTGTAAAATAACACAAGAAGTACTACTAAATAGCCATAAAATGTGTGTAAAAATACAATATAGAAAGTACGGGTAAAAAACTATAACAATAAGTATTATTACATGAATGTATGTAATTTTACAACTACAACAGTCACTGTATTAAAACACGTACATCAGTGTAAAACTACCCATTATTCTGTTACACTTAAAAAGTGGTATATTCGTAGTGTAAAATAACACCAGAAGTACTACTAAATAACCATAAAAAGGGTGTAAAAATACAAAATATTAGTACGGGTAAAAATACCCTAACAATAAGTAATATTACACAAATTTATGTAATTTTACAACCACAACAGTCATAGTGTTAAAACACGTACATCAGTGTAAAACTACCCATTATTCTGTTACACTTAAAAAGTTGTACATTCGTAGTGTAAAATAACACAAGAAGTACTGGTATTTAACCATATAGTGGATGTAAAAATACAAAATCGAAAGTACGGGTAAAAATACCCTAACAATAAGTAATATTACACAAATTTATGTAATTTTACAACTACAACAGTCATTGTGTTAAAACACGTACATCAGCGTAAAACTACCCATTATTCTGTTACACTTAAAAAGTGGTACATTCGTAGTGTAAAATAACACAAGAATTGTGGTATTTAGCCATAAAATGGTGTAAAAATACAAAATCGAAAGTACTAGTAAAAATAACCTAACAATAAGTAATATTACGCAAATTTATGTAATTTTACAACCACAACAGTATTTGTTAAAACACGTACATCAGTTTAAAACTACCCATAATTCTGTTACACTTAAAAAGTGGTACATTCGTAGTGTAAAATAACACAAGAAGTACTGGTATTTAACCATATAGTGGATGTAAAAATACAAAATCGAAAGTACGGGTAAAAATACCCTAACAATAAGTAATATTACACAAATTTATGTAATTTTACAACTACAACAGTCATTGTGTTAAAACACGTACATCAGCGTAAAACTACCTATTATTCTGTTACACTTAAAAATTAGTACATATAGTGTAAAATAACACAATAAGTACTGGTATTTAACCATAAAAAGGGTGGAAAAATGAAATATATAAAGTATGGGTAAAAATTTCCTAACAATAAGTATTTTTACACAAATGTATGTAATTATGTAACCATAACAGTCATTGTATTACAACGCGTACATCGGAAGAGTGTGATACGGTGTCAAGCTAATAGCTTTGTCGAAATAACCAAAATAGGAACAATGCAAGACGCGCTGCAAAGATAATGTCGTGGGGCTTTTTTTGTCACCACAGCTTGTCAAACTACTGCACACACACTGTTCCAAAACTAATTATTTTTGTGTAGTACTGCTATGCAGCTAGACCCGTGACTCTTACGAGCTATTAGGCTATATGGCAGAGTTTATTTCCGGCTCACCCCAGCGCATCGGGCATATGCTCGCGTGTGTTTCAGTTATATGGAAATGATGGTGCCGCGGCGGTCGAGGGGTCAGACCTCTCGCCACCGACCAAGGCGATTAAGGTTCGATTCCCGGCGGGGCATTACCCCTAATTTTCGCATGTGGGATTCGTGCCAGACGGTAGTCGCGGTCAAGGACACCCGCGGATGTTGTGTGTCGAGTAGTCGGTGATGGGTATTTCGATGACAGCGAAGAGGCCTTATCGCGGTGCTACTTGTACGTGCGAGGGTCTACCATCTGTGAGTTTAGAGATACACTTTATGAACCTCGTTCCTTAGAAGACAGACTTGTATGATTCTGACTGTAGAACTCATGTAAATAGTAGTTATTTATTTTATTTTCTGTGAATATCTAACTATAATAAAGATTTTTGTGGAGACATTATATTTAGTTATGACTGATAGTTGTAGTATTCGGACTTTTTGGATGTACATAACGGTAGATAATTTTTCATTTATTTTAAATATTTTTTATTTATTTCATTACAGACCTCAATTCAATTCGTACATTGCCAAACTTGAAACAATCGTCTCTATTTGAACGGTGCTTGTAAATTTGAATCATAACTTGGGTGGCGTTCAAGTTATATTCGCTTCAGAAGAATAAATAAATAATTAATAGAATGAACATGTTATAGGATAGTAACTATTACTAACATCAGTTTCAATTGTTTTCTGAATTTGCTATGAAATCACGTGTTTATTTTTAATTTACTTCTTTTTCATCTTGGCCAGCATGAGTTTTGTAAATATTACTAAAATAAACTACACACTTGCCAACACCATTAAAGTTTTCGGTTAAACAATTAACTGGCAAGAGAATACATTCTGGCGATACAATACAGCTTAGTGCGTAATAAGAGAATATGATAACATCATGGTAGCAAACATTATACACCAAGTTTGTACAACCGGCCCGAAATCGAGAAAGGTGGAGGAGAGCCAAGAGTGCTGGTTGTACGAATGGCAACCCTGTAAGGGCTGGGCCGTCTCGTCTCCGTCGCGCCTTTCTGTCTGCCTTACGGCTCGTGAGTCTCACCGGCCCGCTATGTTCTGTGGCCGCGCAGCTCGATGATTTTTACTTTTAATTACTGTGTACATAGTATGGAAGTTACATATACGCCCTCGCGGAATTGTGTAATGCATATTTCCTGCTAGAAATAAATACTACGTACTTTTAATAACCTCTTAGTTATCAGGTTATTCTGACTTAAAAAAATTGAGAAAAATGTTAGACTTTGATCCATATACCTGGAATCGAGTTGTAAATCTGTTGAATTTGCCGTTTATTTCACATTTCTATTTTACTAAAGGCGTTCGTCTACCAAGCATTAGAACAGCGATGCAGTGTGTTTGAAATCCAAGCTTTTACAGAAAACTACGTAAAAGTTTCCAAATCTGTTTCCGTATGAAAACAACACGTACTTCAGGGAATGATGTTAAGAACTTTTTAAAATGAACCTCATTTCAAAAACAATATTTTAGAACCCCTCAACGTAGCCAAAAACGCGGTTTTCAGGCTGCGTTTTATTACAAACCATTCACGGGATACTTATGGCACTTCCCAAGGGTCATGCGCTGGACCTTGCTGGAAACTTTACACCGAAAAAAAATTATAGGGTCACCGCATTGAATTCCAAGAGGCACTTGTATTTCCACGGCATGTTTTGCACTTGGTGCGCTCTCAGCCGTCGACTCACCCTCGCCTTGTTCACGCAGGGCGAGGCGAAGAAGAGCCAGGTTGGCGCGCCTGGCCCCCCCCCCCCCCCCACTTCCGACACAGAGCGTGCAGTGAGCAACCGCTGTTAGGGCCCTGACACACGAGCGACCGAGTCGCGCGACTGAGACGCGCGACTCGGTCGCCGGGAAATCGCTTGCCATAAGATAGCATGGGCGTGGGTGAGAACCTGGCACACGGGCGACTGAGCGCGTCTCCATCGCGCGTCTGTCGCCAGCAGACGCGAATCCCCGCGACAGATCGCGGCGACCAGTCGTGCGGGAGCCTTGCACACGGGCGACTTTTAGCCGCGCGTCCGAGCGACTGTCGGTCAGTATCTGGTTGTATGTGCTGGCGAGGAAGATGGCGTTCGATTGTGACCGTTTTATAATCGAAATAGAATCAAGGCCAGCTATTTGGGATTCCAGATGTGATGAGTATGCTAACAAATGCAAAAAGGGAAAGGCATGGGAAGAGGTGTGCGATATGTTCGTTGAGAACTTCAAAGCCATGGATAGCGTCCATAAAAATAAAGCAGGTAAGTGTAATTTATAAATATAAGTGGTTAGTGGTGATCTGAATATTTCGTGCAGCCCTGCATTCACTTTATTTGTTTCAAATGTATTATAAACATAATTGTTCTACGTGAAGCCTATTTACTAGACAGAGTATTGCAATAATTTTATAAAACTTATAAAACGAATATAATATTTTTTTTCATTATTCCTTTATAGAAACGTTACTACGTTTTTAAATGATTTACAATCGTGAAGATTACTGTTCAAAATATTTACATTATTGTCGAAACTGTTTGGATGTGCCCGCTGCATTTTCGTATCGGGTGTTCTCTTCAAACGTCCGTTTAAGTATTCATATTACCACGAACCACCTGATATTGGCAATAATTACAACACATGTGAAATATTGTATAGTTAATATATCTCTTAACAACAAACAGGTGTGAAATTTTAACAGTTCGTGTTATTCTTCCCTCATAAAATACAAAACCACTGTGCGTGCATGTGAGTCATTGCCAATGTAAATAAATTAGCTATTAATGGAAGGGTTTGTTTTCAAATTACATTGCAGTATTTTGCTTCTACGCGGAATTCATTGTAACTTACGCTTATGTCTAATGTTTACGATAAACATAGAAATACAAGTAAAATACGATATAATATTGTTACGAACGTGGGAACGATAGGGTTCGAAAGGATAGCCCCTTTTTTAAATTAATTATCACTATTTTTATTGGTGCTACTATTTACAGTTTTATTTACAAGTTATCCTGGCTTGATATAGGCTCGAAATAAAGAAAGTCTCTCTCAGTCCGTCACAGTCTTACCGCAGCCACAGATCGCCGTAAAGTGTCCGCCGATGTCACACAGGGCACTTGCTGGCTTCGCCGATGTTATACACTCTCTTCCCAGAAGTCGCCCGGTCTTCGCCGCCTCGTCGCACAGGTCTTCGCCTCTCCACACTGCGCCAGACGCGCCACACAATTATCTGCTCTGATGCAACCGCCCCCTGCTGATATAGAGGTCGGCCTTACATTTAGAACCTTCGAGATGCTCTTTGACATTGCGCAACTAGGGACGTCCAGGATTACGTGCTGGGGCCGGCGACGATGTCGGAGAACATTCAAGAACCGTTCCATTGACCGACCAGGTGCAGCCAGGTCATTAGCGCAGGCAGGGCGAGGGTGAAGGGGGGGCAGGCAGGCCGCGTGTCATCAAGATAAAGATAAGGCACGCGCGGCGCTAATCTGTTTCCGAGAAGAGCATCGCTCCGTCCCCACTGCGACTGGGCTTGCACGTAACAATATAATTAAAAGTAGCGTAACAACTAACATAATTCCAAAGTGAACACATTTTCGCATACGGAAATTTTGTTTTCTCTATATTTTGTTTATGCCACAAAATTCACCATGGCTACTGTCCAATGTAACGGTTATACGGTTATAACTATTACGTTGTTGAATGTGACACCTCTATAAAAGTTAAATTTCACTAGTATTGTTCACTCTTCAAAGCAAAAAATATTGCCATGGCACTGACCCTTGTTCACTAGAAAAGTAATCGGAAAACTTTTCTCGGATTGTTAAAGCTGATCGTGTATTTCCTGGTCGTGTAAGCGGCTCCCCTTCATCTAGTCCCACGACGTTCAGAGTGCTGTCAAATTCAACACCATCCCTTTCTCTAACAAAATTGTGTAAAATACAACATGCTTTCACTATAGTTTCTGCGTTTTCAATTTTCACGTCCAATGGCCTGTGAAAGATACGCCACTTATTTGTAAGTATGCCGAAAGTGCATTCGATGTAACGTCTGGCTCGTGACAGCCTGTAGTTAAATATTTTCTTTTTTTGAGTAAGATTTTTCCCACCATAAGGCCTCTGCATGTGAGTTGAAAGAGCAAATGCTTCGTCACCTACGAAGGTAAAGGGAAGTGGCTCTCCATTTTCAACTATTGGCCTATCACTTGGGATGTTCAACGTATTATCCTTCATCTTCTGAAACAGCTCACTGTTTTTATATATTGCTGAGTCTGATGATTTTCCATAAGAACCAACATCAACAAATAAAAACCTATAATTAGAGTCGCATAATGCTAACAACACCATGGAAAAATATTTCTTGTAGGAAAAATAGGTTGACCCACTTTTAGCAGGTTGAATAAGCCTTACATGCTTGCCATCTATTGCTCCTAAACAGTTTGGGAAATTTGCACGTGTTCCAAAACCGTCAGCAATCTTCAGCCAGTCCTCTTGCATTAACTGCGGGAAACATGCTTCATGTAAAAGCCGCCATATTGTTTCACACACTTCAATAACAATCTTGCGACATGTGGAAATTCCACAACGGAATGTGTAATGCAATTCTGTGAACGAACATCCTGTAGCAAGGTACCTGCAAAAAAAAAAAAAAAAAAAAACACACACACTAAAAATATGCACCTTACATTATTGTTTTTTTTTTTTTTTTCAGCTGCAGATCTGCAACGGAAATGGAAGAATCTACGTGACTGTTTCAGAAGAGAACTGGCTAAACAGAGGAATTGTAAATCAGGTTCTGCAGCAGATGGCAGGAAACAATATATATATTTCCAGCAGTTAACTTTCCTATTGCCAGTATGCGACACCAAACCTACAACAGAAGAATCTCCAGACTTGCACACGCAAGCCACACCCGCAGCAGCTACATCTACGGCACCTACTTCTCTTAAAAGAAAAAAACCGTCACCAGAAACAGAAGAACTTGAGCTACTTCAGTCGCTTAGAAGAAATATGGAAAAACGACATGCAGGTAGAGAAGAAGAAGACAGTTACAGGCATTTCTTGTTGAGTCTTTTGCCGTACTTCAAACGTCTGCCAGACGATATGAAACTTGAAGTTCAAAGCGACTTTTTAAACACCTTAAGAAGGTACAATCAGGTGTCAATTTCTGGTCATCGATGTCCTTCTCAGACTTCTGTCTACCCTCATTCTTCTCCATCAGTGATCACAGGCCCATCATTTGTTTCGCTTCCATACCCTAGTAGTAATACAAGTACCTCTGGAGTACGCAACCAACAATTTACACCCACCATCAGTCAGTCTTACAACTACGGGTCTCATTCAACTTCAGAAACATCGCAGTTAATGAGTCAACCCCAGCAGCCGCTGCAATGCCACGCCTTATCACCAATGTCACCAGCAGCTTCCTCATCAGTATCTCTCCAGTCTGATACGTCAAGTATTTGTGAAGACTATTTTAACTGATACCTAATAAATTATAAGACATGTGACCTTCATGGAAAGAGCAGTTTCAGTGAATAACAAATAAATATGTTATCTAACAATTTTCTTCTAAATTTATGAAAGAATTTATTTTCGTGTGCAAAACGATAAACATTTATGTGTTGGATCTTTGAGACAATATCGTGTCACGTAATAATAAATGTTACTTATTTGGGGTATGTTCAGAAAATGTTTTTTTTTAATAATATGATAATAAATGCTTCAACTATACCCTTAAAATACATGTAACTGTCTAATTAAATTATAATTTCAGCCGTAGCCAAACACATTTCACTCCTGTGTTCCTTGTACAACTATGAAATGAACTATTTGTCTGCTTATACAAGTGTACCCACCTTAATGTAATTGCAAGTCTCTCTTCAGCAGGGATACTTCTTCTCATACTTGTGTCAACTTTTTCAATGTGAATTTTCAGTACATCCAGAAGATCCGAGAAAGTACTCCGAGACATTCTGAAATAGTTAAAATATTTCGAATTGTCTTCTTTTAGCTCACTCATAATCGTATAAAACTGGCCCCTTGCTAAGCGGTCTGCAGTTATTGGGTGCATCCATAGTACACGTTGCCTGCGACGACGCCGGCGCCGACGGCAACGACGCCTTAGGACAATGCCAAGAACTGTTTCTTCGTCGGTGTCCATATTCACAGTGAAGAGTGTGTCGCGTGAACCTGGCACACGAGCGTCTCGGTCGCGCGGCTGAGTCGCTCTACTCGGTCGCTTGGACGCTCGACTGCAGTCGCGCGTCTCAGTCGCGCGACCGAGACGCTCGTGTGCCAGGGCCCTTAGGTGTTGTTAAGAGTGAGGAGGGGGGGGGGGGTGAATCGCTGCACGTGGACGGATTGTCTTTTTTTCTTTTCTAATCTTACGTCATTATGTTCAGCTATTTTCTTTGTGTATTTAGATGTATGTAGGTGGACATAGGGAATCATCCGAGGACTTGTGCATGATCTTTCAGCGTGGATCCTAGGACTTTTGGTAATCCGAGGACCTCGGATTCATGCTGTACTGCCAACCAAGTGTGTAAAAATATAATTTTTTTTAATTTTTTTTATATCCCCGGATGGACCGTAGACAATCAAATGTGTAGTTGGTGGCGTGTGTTACCACCACGTTGCGCTAGTGTCGTTGCAACTTACACACCCTTACACGCGGTGTGTAATGCATGTTTCTCTACGCTCCAAACGAAGACATTTCCTCCGAGTTTACACACTTCTAATAAACATCTCCATAGTGTCTTACGCCGGTTGCGAGGACGTCGTTGACTTCTCTCATTTCACACATTGCGAAGCCACAGGCGAATGATTCTAGCAACCAGTTTGCTATGTCGTACTTACTCCTGAGTAAACAACGCTTGCTTGTCGCCCAGGATCCTAGTAGTCGTCGCGACAGACATTCGCTCCTTTAATCGCAGGAATACATTGTCAATACCTGCAATGACGTGGCCACCACTCACCAAGTGCAAGGTTTCCCTACATAAAGCAAACACGCTTTAAAGAATTGATTGTGTGGAAACTAGCTTTCCATTCGTTAACAAAATAAACCTATGGTCGCGGTAGATAGCAAGTACGGCTGCGTTGCATAAACCCTCACCGGCTTGACAATACGCTGCTGCCGTTGACTTGAAGCATTGCTCTTATTATCATTCACACATCACGAAGCTGATGAGTATGCGCAGAAATGATACACCTATGGTGATCACTATAAATGCCCAGCAAATCGAGTAAGGACTAACACCGGACATAATATATATGATCGTGTGTCACTGAATAACTCACAGATGTAAGTTGTTAAATATATTTCAATATTTTCATTAATTTTGGAGTTGGTCGATCTACTGTTGAGATGTACGAAGAAGGAAAACAGCGCGAACGGAAGGTTAACCGACGTACCTACGTATTGACGGTACGTAGCGCGTGCTTACCAAAACAATATCTGCAGACTAGCACCATTTGCAGGTAACCACGCTGGTCTGGCTCAAAGAGTATTTCATATTATTAATAGTGGCCACAGAACATTATTGGAATAGTTCCTAGTCCTTGTTTCCTTGTACGACACAGTTGGCAGCAACGAACAACTTTTATCTAATTGTATTTATTTATTTACCTCCACAAAAATTTTAAAATGCCTTGTTAATAAAGACAGTTACAGAGCGAAATTGTAAATGGAACATGAAAACTTCCTGTAAGCGAGTTATGGTATTTACAATACTCTGCACTGGACGAGTGTACACCAGTGTAGCAAATGGATGACGCCATTAGTAAACTATGATAAACTTTGAGGCATTTCCATTGGTGTTTAAATGGGGGATTTTACAACGGAAATTTTTTATGCTATGACACCTTTTGTTTGATTGTATTATCCGAACATCGTGTTTAGCAAGACAAAATGTTTCATAATATCTGTTAGTAATTTAATTTATAGTAATTTAGAGTAGACCAATAACATGTCAGGATTTTGAATTTTTATGTATGCCCATATACTACCATAATTAAGACACGATCGTACCACAATTTACCTGAACATAAGGCGTCTGTACCTGAATATCGCTCAGTGGTTGGTTTCTCATAAAATTTAATTTAAACTTAATTGGTGATTGTCAGTTCAAAAATGTTTCAAATTTTATTATGTAAACAATAAAAATTTTGTTTGTCAGTGTGACATTTTACAGTTCTGAAGAAAGTAAAGCAGTTTGTTGTTGCAAAATTTATCCACTTAACATTAGAGGTAATGCTGACAAGCTATCAAAGGATTATTTGCCAACATGCAAAAATAGTTGGGATGGAATTATTTATGATCATTTTAGCTCCTCCTCTGGGCCAGACTGGACGAACATACCTTCAGTTTCTCAGAAACGAATCGCATTGCTTAGTTTAGTCAAATAGCTGTTAGTGTTTGAATGATCAGTTTCTACCATGGTCATATAGATAGGTCTGGCAACATCCTATCCCTTTGCCTTGGCGTACCTTGTCGGCTTAGTGAGGCTCGCGGCGGCCTGCGAATTAATGGCTCTAGTTGCACTTGCACTTCCACATTGCCTTAAATGGAAGTTTTTAATAAAAAAAATATATTTTTTAAAAAACGGTTCCTTTTTAAACGTCGGGTAAATTTTAGCGTTTCCTAATTTATTTGGAAACTTTCTAGAGTTTGAATACATAGCAATAATTTGTAATTTTACCGAAATTGCCAATTAAACTTTTAATCCAAAGGAATGTTCTTTAGTCGATATTTTTTAAGATGTACATATATGTTTGTCGCGTGGCGTAATGGTTAAGGTCGTGGGATGTTGGTCACGCGGTCCGCTGTTTGATTCCCAGTCGGCTGAGTAGGTCATTATTTTTTTTTTGTTTCTCGCATAATGAACCTTTTAATACAGACATTAAATACGTTAAAACAATTATATTACATAATCAGGAGAGAGTTCGAATAAAAATAAACATTTACAAAAGTTCTAGCAAGTAATGTTTTGCTCTGCTTTTTATTTATTATCAAGAGAAATATAGTGTATCCTATTCCTATCAAATAATACGCGTTTTTACTGTGTAAGTTGTTAATTTCTGCTAACTGTTTGAATGTATTTAGTTTCTGTTAAAAACGTAAAATTTCATAAGAGCAATATTACCTTTTTTTTTTTCCATTTTCCAATAAAATAATACGTTTTTAACTGTTTGAGTATATTTGACTTCTATTAACAAACATTTTAATACATTTTTAATTGTTTGAATATAATTGAATTCTGTTAAAAAATATTTTTAATTCGTTTGATTTCTGTTAAAAATGTATTATTTTATTCGAGATATAAGTACATTTCCTTTTTTCCCTTTTTCCAATAAAATAATATGTTTTCAATAGAAATTCAATACATTCTCACAATTAACAGTAATTAAATATATTACTTCGGCCATAATAAAGCCAATGTTCATAGAAATTGTTTTATGTCATTAAAATTAAAACTTGTCTCGCAAAAGATCTAACACCCATTTTATAATTAGAGCTTGTGTAATATATTTATATTCGGATGTTGTTATATATTACTTGTATACCTACTTATGTATGAACAATAGGTACATATAGTCCATACACACAAATATACATTTATGCATACATACAGGTACTTAAATTATTTAACATCAATTTAGGTACCTTTGTATGTATATATTTAGCTCAATGTTGCCAACCTTTTGAAACATATTTATGCTACAACTCAGAAAAAAAAATGCTATTCTGAGAAAAATTATGCTACATTTAACCAATTTTTTTAAAGTTATTTACTAAGGTAGAAAAACATAGCTTTTACGACGCAAAATAATAAAGCTGTAAAAATTTGCTAAAACTTAATATTGCACATAAATTATTATAATATGTATTATTATAAATTAATATCCATTTTCTTTATAATCCAATCTGTTTTTCTTTACACACACACACACACACACACACACACACACACACATATTAATAGCCAAATACAGCTAAGGAAGAGCTTCATCCTCTATACTGCTGTCATCAGCAGAATTTAGCACATTCGCAGAAGTCAAAGTACTGGTCCTGGGATACAAAGTTGTCTTTGTCATGCGGCCAACTATGCTTTTGGTTGGAGTGAAGCCTGTACAGCATCCAGACATCTTCACTGTTTGTCTTGCTTGAAGCTTGAAGTGTTCCATTGATCGTGGAAGTAATCATGCGATTGCGCTTTGCAGTTTTCATGTCATTAACTTGGGGAAAAAATTCTCTCTGCATCAGCATTGGCACGAGGTATGGACAAAACAGAGAGAGCGAAGTGAGGGAGCGCCTTGAACACATCATTCCCATGGTCATGCTTGAGCAAGACGTCGCTGAAAGATAGCCGTGTGTGTGGCTGTGTAATCAGAGATCCCAGTCCTTGCATGTAGCACCGAAACTGTGTTATCTACTGCTCTTATTACACCGAGCTCTCTGTGGTAGTTCCGAGTGGTACCGTTTGGAGCGCTACGCTAAACGCTGCCGCAATTGTCGCTGTGGAAGAGGAATATTCTTCATTCCATTGTTGAAGCCCAAGAGTAACCATGCGTCTCGTGTACGCCGGTCACGTGTACGTGTTGTGAATATTTTTTGTAGCACGAGTTATTGTGAAGTGGGGCAGCATAAGGTATGTATCAATTTCCTGTTTTTTTTTGTTTTTTTTTTTAAATAATTTGGGTACGTAGTATAGTGGTCACTATGTGCTGAAGGTCTGTAACTACATTGTTTGCTAGTTTATTTTGTTTTTTTGTAATTGATATTGCGACGAGAAGCATTTGGCTTCTTTATAAATAAGCCTTGTATAATAATTATGCCTATATGCCTATTCGTCATTTTATTTTGGTTCTGGCAATAAAGCTTTGCAAAGCAATTATATTGTTGGTAAATGTATTAAAGGGGCTTTAATTAAAATAATTTTAAGAATGCAAACCGAAAGCTAGGTACGAGGTTTTTAGTCTAATAATGTCCTGGTGTGCAAAACTTTGCCCGATAAATAAGTTACAGAGCATTTTGTGCAAAAAATTCTAATGCGGGGATAACTTTTCAAATCACACTTTTAATTTAGGTATATAGCTTTAAATGGGTGCACAACAAATACCTACTTAATATGAAAATTTAAGATAACGAATAAACCCTTCAATATTTAGGCAAAAACTTTTGACCTATTGCATTTGCTATTTACCAGTCTATAGGACTAATGATTTTAGAATATTAAAAATATTATTATTATACATAATGTTTTACAAAATATGTAGTACAATTATTTAATATAGCATTATTTTAACTAAACAAGTTTAACCTACTACTGAAACGTTAGGTTTTATATATGTATATGTATTTTTTTATTTATTATTATTTGAGTGCCTACCAACAGTCAAAGCATTTAACAGGTGGGCACTTAACAAATATTACATAAAGAAATAACAATAACATACACAAAACACAATGATAAACACAACAATAAAAATGGGACAACACAAACATAAACACATGACAAAAGACACATATAAGATTATAATAGCTAAATTTGTCAATTTTAAACTAATTCTTATCAATGAAATAACAATAAAACATTATTTACATCAGAAGTTATCTTAACTGCAAGAAAATTAAGAATTCAAAATGTCTTTCATTGAGATTTTTGCCCTTTGGAAAGAGTCTAAATCTTTCAAAATATCATTGCAATTATCAGTACACCGTTTTGATAGTTCATTTTTTATGTGATACGTTCGAAAGGGTCGCATTGTTCTATGATTTAATGAAAGAACTCGAAGACCAATTTTGTTTAATATTTCAGTGCTGCGGTAAACATTTATAAAACAATTGATTACAAAAACAGTATCAGTAACTTTCCTTCTAAACTGTAGTGTATGCGTGTTCAGGATTTCAAGGGTTAAGTCATAGTTAAAATTCTCTGAATTATCATCTATTAAATGTTTGTTAAAATGTATCTAAACATTTTATTTTGTATATTTTGAAGTCTATTTGAGTCAGTGGTAGTTATAGAGTTCCAGATGACAGAGCCATACTCTAATCTCGATCTTACTAAGGTAAAAAAAAGACTAATTACAGAATCAAAGAGAGCTAGCTAAATAAATTAAATATTTTATAAGCCCAATTATTTTGTTTGCACTTGCAATTAAATTATCCACGTGGTGATGAAAGTAAAATTTTGAATCTAGGAGAATACCTTGATCACGCATACAATAAGTTCTCTGTATCATGTTGTTGTTTATTACATAGTTAAAATTTTCTGTATATGTTTTCCTAGAATATGATATTATTTTAATCTTCTTAAGATTTAAATTCATTCCGTTAGTTTGACACCACTTAGTTACATTATTTATATCTTCTTGCAACAATATACAATCACTTGGTGTTCTAATAGTACTATATATTTTTAGATGTGTATATATATACACACATACATATACACACTCACACACACCTATATATATACACACACTTATACGTGTCTAGGGCCCCATTCGAGAACTTACTCCCTTAAGGTGAATCAGAGGACTCAGAAGCAACTGACCTGAGACAGTGTTTGCGAGGACAATCGTCTTAACAAGTGAACGAGAGGACCTTTCAGTGCGAGGACCTACTGCAGTGTGGCTTCGAATGGTACCACAGTTGGTTAAATCGTTTCACTTGTCAATAAAATACACTTTTTAAATTTTTTTATTTGCGATTTCAGCAAAAATGCAGTTTATCATTACCGAATAAATGCTATATTTTTGCTAAAATAAAGTTTTTATAATCCTTGTTTTTAGTACTATGTAATCACGTGTGAATTAAAAGTATTTTAATAAATTATGCAAATTCATGTTCTTTTGCCTATAAAGAAAGAAAATAAATTGCACACTTTTGGCTTGTTTCTTCAATTAATATAATATATATATTTCCAGAAGTTGTTTAGGCCTAATCCTAGATTGGTAAATTAAAACATCTATAATGTGATACTTTGTATTTTATAAATGATATCTAAAGTCGTATAATGGAAATCGGGAAACACTTGTGTATTATCGCTTGCACAAGATTGAAAATAAATTCTTTGCTAAGCGGGGAAACAGTCTCGCAGCTTTGTCTTACAGGTGGTTGTGGCAAACGTCCAAAGCACGTAAATATGTGTGACAAAGAAATATTTCCTGCGAAAATTGCCAGATATGTAAAAGTATGATGGATTTTTAAATTCATTAGCTATGACCAGGGGCGTAGGGAAGGGGGAGGTTATATGGATCCATTCATCCCCCTCCCCCCCACAAATGTGTGGAAATTTTTTTACTCGAGTTGCGTTTGTTATTTTAGCATTCAAAAATTAATAATATTTATAGCAGTACAATATTCAATGTTATATCATTAAAACTGCTAAAATAGACCCATTTTTAACCTAAAAATCAACATTTTTCCGGGGGAGGACCCCCGGACCAACAGCTTTATAAGGAGGACGGGTGAATAGCCAAATGTTTAATCCCCCCCCCCCCCCCCCCAACTAAAATCCTGGCTACGCCTTTGGCTAAGACTATTTTAATGTACGTTGTTATAATAATCAAAACACGAAATACATACTGCATGAATGATTAGAGGCAGATTATTTCCAAACACATTTTAGTGTCGCGAACAATAAATTTGTTTGGTACCGTATTTATTTTTGCTGTATTTTGTGTTAGTAAGCCTTGTGCATTTGAAGAGTTCGTGAGGATCTAATATCACACACTGCGCGCATTACAGTGAATATAAGGACGTCTTCAATTGTAACAGTCTAAACGAGGACCCTTACACATGTGTGTTAGTAACCTTGTGTTTAAGGCGTTTGCTAGGATTTAATATCACACACTGCGAGCATTATAGTGAATATAAGGACGTCTTCAATTGTAACAGTCTAAACGAGGACCCTTACACATGTGTGTTAGTAACCTTGTGCGTTCAAGGCGTTTGCGAGGACTGCGCGCATTACATTGAATATAAGGACGTCTTCAATTTTAACATTCTAAACGAGGACACATTTCTTCGCAGCTTGGTTGCAAAGGATATCACCGGGACATGTTTATATGACCCTCGCTCAAGTCGCTCCCCCTACCAGCCCTCCTTTTCGCTGAACTCAACCCCATTCCCGTTATCTTTTTGCTTGTATATGTCTCCGAGCAAGACGAAGTACAATCCTACAACCATTCTTTTAATTCTATAGCTGTGTGTGTGGAGGAGTATTTAGTTTGTCGGGTTCTCGTCTATCATGGCCTGATAAGCGAAATGCGACGCTTGCCTTCTTCGATTCCAGGGGAAGCGAGTGGCGTGGGTGGCGGTGCTGGGCTGCGTGGGCCGAGGTCACTGTGCCGGCAGTGAGGCTGGTTGGGTGCGGGGCTGCGGCCCAAATAGCGATATCAAATGTAAAAGTTTTGGCGAGTGACTAAATTTACCGGTCACAGGCAGCACCCGGGCCTTATAACGCTTTTTTAATTACAAGTAATTTTATTTTATTTCGGTTCACATCAATTATTTTTTTTATTATTTTTTTTTCTGCCCGTGTCCGTAGGCCGTTTGGGTAAGGGAGGCCCAAGCCTCCCACCCCACTTCGTAAAGTTTTTCGCCGTGAGTCTGTGTACCGCGTGCAGTTTCATGTTTTAATTTCCTAGTTTCTCAGTTCGAAGCATCTACTAATTATCTGACGTCTTGTAAACCGAGATCAGTCGTGGCTTCAAAAATAATGTAAACTGACATTTTGTAAATTTTGTAAAATTAATTGAATAATCAATATCTTCACAAAATCCAAATCTTTAATTTCACCACCGAGATAAACATTCCACCTTCATCTTAAAAGAAAAGGTTTCGTCTGTGTTTTGTCAATCATGGCCGTCATGGCCGACAATTAAGAGGCCTATACAGACAGTCTTCAGGGCGTGATTGTAGGGCCTTTTGTTTAGAAGAATTTGCAGCTACTCATTACAGATAAAACTGTCATGTTTTTTTTTTGTGTATTGGGAAAGGATGAATGGGTCGATCTATAATTTTTTATAATGCTTTTTAAAATTCGTAACATAGGTAAAACTATTTCCGAATGTGTGGTTTTACGCAGCTGTTTTATGTATCGTGTGTAATGCATACAAAAAAGTAGACACACACAACGATAGAGTACCTATTAATCGTTGATTAAAATTGTGTAAAAAAATACATAGGTCACCGCTGAAAATCTCTCAGAATTCTTCTACGACGAAATATATTTCCGCACATTTATTCTGCCGCGAAGTGTCTCCCTTGCGCGGCGTATTCTTCAGCCGGCGACTGGAGCCGGGGAGTGGGGCGGCTGCTGTGAAGGCAGTCTGACGGCTGCTCGGTCGCCTTATCAGCGCGTCGGGGTATCGGATATCGCGATAACACATGTGTTCGCAGGAAAAGTGTCTACCGCTGAGGCCGCCTGGTCGGGAAGTAATAAACAAGCGCGGCTCGTGAGGAAGGGCGCAGGGGGCGATAGCCTCTTCCGAGCCCAAATTTTACTTCTTATTTCTTTGTAGGGAATATTAATGTTAACTTAAATACTTTCGTAAATGTGCTAAACTCTTCTTTCAATCAAAATTTGTACGAAAATACTACATTTCAGTATTTGAGACCATATATTTGGTGAATATCCCAAGGGCAATGTCATGATTATTAACTGCATCCTCCCGTGTGTGAGAGCCCTGCACGAGAGGTCTTCCTGGAGCCGCCATTGGTAAGAAAATCTAGTATTCAGGCAGTTATTCCCAGAGAGAACCTCAACCACGCCTTATATTAGCTTCACCTGTATGTTTGTAACCGACTCCTTTGGGTGCGATTTTGACCCACTTTAAACGGTCAGATTTCATTCAAACTTTGTAGATTTATCGAGGACCGATGACAATACACTAATTTAATAAGATTATTCCATTATTTAATTTGTAAAATAAGATTTTTGTCAATATATAATTTTCATCTATAGTCGATAAGGTAGGAATTTATGTTAAAATTAATTTCCAACCATTATCTTTAGCCGATTTCTCTAATATTAACAAATTTCCGAATACCAAAGAGAATTTTCAATTCAACAAAATAAGCAGGAATTTAAATTTACAATTTTTTGAGGAAAGAGCCTTGTTTGCTGTTGTAATGAATGGTGATTGAGTTACCTATTAATTTTGTTCTAATAAAAATAATAGTTTAAAAAACTAAAAAATACGCTTTTATAAATAAACTAAACTAAATAGTAGAAAATAATTAATAGTTCAAAAAACTAAAAAAACATGCTTTGTATAAAAAACCAAACTAATAAATATAAATTAACACAAAAATTTTTTTTAATAAGTTTTAATTAAGAATAGTGTAAATTTTTTTATTAAATATAAATTAATAATAGTATAAATAATAAAAAATTACACACAAACTTGACTGTTTCCGCAGTACATTAAAGATTTGAACATTTATAATAAACACTTGGGTAGGTGGTGCTTGAGGCACCGATAACGAATAATAGCTTTTAATCTATAATTAATTGAATAGCATAATTTTAACGAAGCAGCTTTTAGACGCACGAGTTTGTGAGATGAGAAAATATCTAAATTAAGTAATAGGGATAATTACATATGGAGCCTAATGAAAAGCTTCATTAATAAAGCAGAGAAAATACCACCGCTTAAATGATTAAAATTTTTCATAAATACTATGTAACCTGCATCTAGCGAAGTCCTCGTATTCTGCTTTTGAGATATAGTGTGTAAAAAAAATATCACGTCCTCAGAGTCGGCTGCTAAGCACAAGTGTGTCGTGACTGCGTCCTCAGATTCCGCGCTAACTACTTGAGTGTGTGTGTTTTTGAAAGTGTGTGTATAGCTGTGTAAGGGTCCTTATATAAGATGAGCAACGCCAAACGATACACAGCGTGTGTAAAGACGGGCGACAGTAGCACAACGTGGTGGATACACACGCGAACTACATGGTTGACCCTTCAAGTTTTATCCGAGGACCCGGCGAAAATCCTTCCAACACCAGGTTGATCGTAGAACGCGAATCCGAGGAATTTTAATCCGAGGACCTGTGTAAGGTCCTCGGATCGCCACAGGTCCTCACATCCACGCTGAAAATTCATGTGCAGGTCCTCGTATAGGGCGCCAAACACAGTCACACACACGCTTATTTAAAATTAAGTTACTTAATAATTTAACAAACCTTTCCGACAAATAACATCATACTACATAGGTAAAAGCACTGTAGGCATGCTTCATGGAACTAATTTTTTTCTTCAGTTTTTTTCCTACTTGCTAATAAAGGTAAAGTTACGTATTGCGTATCCAAGTTAACCCTTTAATCCTGATGGTATGACCCTGATGGCATGTTCATGTGGTACATGAAGTTTTTTTTTTTTTGTGGGAAGGTTCGTAGCGCCAACGCGTTTCGCGCGTCAGCCCGAAACCTGACGTAATTTATATTTTACATCACGTTTCGCGCGACAGCGCCTTCCCACTGCTAAAAAAATAAGCATCATGTACCACAGGATCAGGTGTACAGGATCATGCCATCAGTATCAAAGGTATATTTGTATACACCTGGATACGGAATTCGGAACTTTTACCTTGCATAAAAATGTTTTAAGGCATAATAAGGAAAATTGTTCTGCTCTGGCTTCTTCGTTAGTCTTGGTATGTGAAGTGGTGGGAGGAAAGTTAAGAAAGCCAGTAAGGAGATAATCTATTTTAATGGATATATTTACAATGCGATTATATTATTTATGGCATATCATCTTAGTTGCAGCATAATAAAAAATGCAAATATATTTTTACAAGTATCAGAACTCTGCTTTAAAGTTTTATGGCAGATTTAGTATGCAAAAAACCACATTATTTTAAGATATCATGCATAAGAACCACTTGCATAAGCAAAGGGTAAACAATCTCTCATTTATCTCTTCACCATTCCCCTTTTAAAAATCCAAAAATAAACACACTAGAGCTGAACTTCATTTTTAACATTTATGGTGTTCTATCTTAAATGTTTCAATTTTGATTCTTCATAGTTTGAAATTACAACACACATGTACCTACTTATTTCAAAGTAAAAAAAAATCAGCATTATCTACATGGAAAATAAAACAAAAATTTAAATAAAACTTTCTTTGTTAAATTGAGATGTGAAGATGCACTAGGGTTAATCGCCAATGGTAATAAAATTTTAAAAATATGACAAATTGTACTTGTAGATGATAATTTGCTATTTTATTTGTAGAGTATTCAGTGGTAAGTGAAGGCTTGATAAAATGTTTTTATTTACAGTGCATTAAACTAATATTCATTTATTGATGTTTTACAGACTTGTGTTCCATATAAATGAAGAAGGATCTAAGGTTAAAAGAGTGAAACGACAACCTGCTGCTGTACACACAAGAGTGGTGTCATTAATAGAGACTCTGACTCATTTAAAAGAAATGTGGAGATTGTAAATAGTAAAATGATTTTCTTTTTTAATGTTGATATGTACCTCTATAAATGTAAGTTTTAATGTTGATAATGCACACCTATGAATGTAAACCTGTGTCATATTTCTTTATTGTTTATAAAAAAGATTTCGTGATTTGTTATTACAGCCATTTTGTATTATTTCAGCTTTGAGAATATAAATTTTAAGCTGTTTTTTTTAGTTGAGCTATTTTTAATATGTTTGATGGTAACGGAGCATACTATGTAAATTGTGGTGTATTCGGACTTGTTTATTGTATTATTGTTAGTGTGTTACCAATAAATTCTTATTTGCAATTATTATTTGGGGTTTAAAACTTTAAATTTGTAAAGCTACTGTGCTTCTATTGATAGGAGGATAATAATTTCTCCGTGGTGTTGTTAGTTATTTATAATAAGTATTTATTCTCTAGAGATTAACTTTTTTGAAACTTTTTACAGTCAAGGCCCATACCGACAAGCCATGTCCTCAAGAAACTTGCCTTTGTTGCATTGTTTTTCTTTAAGATTGTGTTTAACTGTAAATAGCGCAAAACAGTCACTTTTTAAACATGAAATATTGTTTCGTGGTATAGGAAAACTTTTCCTGAAGACAATGGTCTAGATACAAGTGTTTCCAATGACAATTTCAGATTTTTTTAAATTTTCATCTTTGATGGGTTTATTGTAATACAATGAAGTGTTTAACTCATTTACTCAATAATTAATTCATCAACGCACAGCCCAAATCGTTGGATATAGACCAATGAGGTTTTTTAGAAAATTTTTCAATTTTGCAAAATTTGATAAGAGGGTGAAAGGCAGTAGAATGTTTTTTTTTTTACTTTTCTTTTCCTTAAATTACCTAATATATCGAGGTGTTATTTTCTTAAGAATGAGACTTATGTAAATAGCTAAAGTATTTTCAGAATTTTTCTAAATTCTAACTTTTAAGCCGTTAAAAAAACCAAATAGGTTTCCAATTAATTATCTGTATCTGTTAAATTTGTTAAGATGATGTCTTGATAAGAATTAAGGTTGTGAAAATTTCTAAAAATCAGTTTCTGGATTTTATGAAATTTGAAACTTAATGATGTGGAAAGCAGTAAAATGTTAAGACTCCTGTAAAATGAGCATGACCATGGAGAAATAAGCAGTTACTTTTTGCCATGTTCAGAGATAAACCTTTTTGGTGTGGGCCTGTACTCCAGAAAAAATTCTAACGATCTCCTTGAAGCATTGTCGAGTATTTAAGTCTGCTATTCTATGGGGGGGGGGGGGGGGTTCGTATTCCACGTAATACTTTGCACTTTGCGAAAGTTATTACTGTGATATGTGCACAACTATTATCGACAGCCAGAAGATAGCGATGTAACACTCGATTCATTTGAACTGCTCTGATTAACATAGGACTTGAGAGCCGATAAGGGCAACATGGGTTGGATATAGAGCAGTGTATGGAATGAAGGGTGGGGGAAACTGTGCTCTCCAAATGTCATTATTCAAGCACAATTCACACATGGGAAAATACTGATTAATATCAAAAGAATACCTCCAAAGAATTTCCTCAGAAAAGGGCTGTGGGGGAGGGCATGTATATTAAAGACAGCTGCCCAACTGTTTACCTTACATTATTCCACGCGGGCAAAGTCGTAGCTGGGCAGCTTGTTTTGGTATAAGATGACAATATGAGGTATAAAAGCCACATAATGTAGGTATTAATCCTTGTTTTAATATGTACTGTAGTAAGATTTAAGTGCCTATATGAAGAACTACACAATTTGTAGGGGCGCAAACACTACTTCTCCCTGCAAATCATTCTGTTGCTGAGCAAGCGCTCAACCTTGGATATTTTATTGCAAGTCCTCAACAATCAGTGATATATACACCAGCTGCTACTATCAATGAATTGAAATACAAACACATTGTTATCTATATGTCAAGTCTCAATTTTTGTACGATGCCTATAAACAGTAAATTATATCGTGCTTGTATATATTTGTACAGTTACTTCATGCATAATGTCTCTATTCATACCCTTTTTTTCATTTCTAAACTATATTAAATACAAAGTGAGCAACTAGTAGTATTGTGGAGTGAAATGACAGTCGTATTTATTAAACTATGGTATGAAAAAATAATTTTAATGTTATGACCCCATATTTAATAATGTAGGCATTTGAGAACTTGAAAATACATTCTGAGTTACATTTAACATTTTTGTCTAATGGCATAGATGTCACTTTTAGTAAACAAAATCCACAGCCCCTGCCTGTTGTGTAGCCTCTGCGGTAATGTTTTGATAGTTTGTGGTTATATGAACGCAATCACATAAAATCAATTTTTTTTATGAATGTATCCATATATAAGTGTGTGAGGACTTGACTTAGACATGAGTTGTGTTTATACTTTTATATAAATTCTGCTTCCTGGAGGTTTAATATTTAGTTGTAAGGTCATCTTTCTTTTGATGTTGATGTAAACATTCATTTTTTAATTAAGTTTTTTTTTACAAATATTTGATTACTGACATTTCTTCAAATTTAATTGTAAAAACTTAATAGTATCTATTCTCATTGCTATACAAATTGATAGTCTGTGGACAGTTAAGTCAGAATTCCAATGACCTGGTGCATCCGTCCAGTCGTTGCCAATCAATTACATTAGGATGTATATCTATTATAAATCATGCTTTTGTACTGCAGCCAACTTATGCATAGAAAAATACTTTTTAACATAGGTAATTCACAAGTTTAATTTCCTTTGTCAGACCACCAGTAGTAAAATACTCTTTCATGACAACAAACTTTGGGCCGAAGTTATATTCTGTTGGAAATTACTTGGTTTAATTAGTTAGTTTACAAATTAATTAGTTCACAAAACCCCTAAACGTTCTGGAAATTTTATTTATAGTATGCTGTGTTACTAACATAAACAAAAAATTAAAACCAAACAAACTTCGTGCTCTAATGAAATATTTTAAACCACTGCCATTTGTGATTTTATCCATTCCCCCTCTGAAAGTCTTAGTGTGGCAAGCTTTCAGTGACAACTTTATGTATTTTACATATTTTATACTTGTGATTGGTGGAACATCATGTGTTTAATAGATGGGCGTGACAGGTCATTGGCAATCGACCTGAAATTTTTTTATGCTACTTTGCTTATCGTGCTTTGGTGTTGTGCACACAGCCTTGCTGTGCATGCGAGACACTTGCAACATACACATTTTAGTAAAATTCAAAATGGTGTATATATTGGAGCAAGGACCAGTATTATGGCCTTAACACCAATATAACAAATGTTAAGTAAAACTACAATTTTGTTCATAGAGAGCATGGGACATAACACTATGCTTAATCAAAATTTCTTGCCGATATGGTAATGTTACTCCTACAAAGCACGTGTAATGTTACAATGGTGATCAATCAAAACTACTAGCTGGTATGGTAACATACTTGCTAAGTACATGTTATTTAACTTGATCAGTTAACATTACCAACTGGTACGATAGAATTACAATAAATAAAGTATGTGTTATTTCACATGGATATCAATGAAAAATGCTCATTGGTATGGTAACATTACCCTTGCAAAGTACGTGTTATTTAACTTGATGGTCAGTTAATATTACGAACTGGAATGGTAGAATTACACCAACGAAGTACGTGTTATTTAACATGGTTATCAATGAAAAATACTCACTGGTATGGTAACATTACACTTGCAAAGTACGTGTTATTTAACTTGATGATCAGTTAGTATTACCACCTGTTATGGTAGTATTACACCAACAAAGTACGTGTTATTTAACATGGTTATCAATGAAAAATACTCAATGGTATGGTAACATTACACTTGCAAAGTACGTGTTATTTAACTTGATGATCCGTTAATATTACCACCTGGTATGGTAGAATTACACCAACAAAGTACGTGTTATTTAACATGGTTATCAATGAAAAATACTCACTGGTATGGTAACATTACACTTGCAAAGTACGTGTTATTTAACTTGATGATCAGTTAATATTACCATCTGGTATGGTAGAATTACACAAACAAAGTACGTGTTATTTAACATGGTTATCAATGAAAAATACTCACTGGTATGGTAACATTACACTTGCAAAGTACGTGTTATTTAACTTGATGATCAGTTAATAATACCACCTGGTATGGTAGAATTACACCAACAAAGTACGTGTTATTTAACATGGTTATCAATGAAAAATACTCACTGGTATGGTAACATTACACTTGCAAAGTACGTGTTATTTAACTTGATGATCAGTTAATATTACCAACTGGTATGGTAGAATTACACCAACAAAGTACGTGTTATTTAACATGGTTATCAATGAAAAATACTCACTGGTATGGTAACATTACACTTGCAAAGTACGTGTTATTTAACTTGATGATCAGTTAATATTACCAACTGGTATGGTAAAAATACACCAACAAAGTACGTGTTATTTAACATGGTTATCAATGAAAAATACTCACTGGTATGGTAACATTACACTTGCAAAGTACGTGTTATTTAACTTTATGATCAGTTAATATTACCAACTGGTATGGTAGAATTACACCTACGAAGTACGTGTTATTTAACATGGTTATCAATCAAAACTACAAACTGGTATGGTAAAATTACACCCTTATTGTACATGTCTTTTTACATGATGTGTAAATAATTATTAACTACTTAGGTAAAACTACCCTAGCAATGTTTATGTTAATTTACTATAACGTTGTGGAAAAATGTCAGCAATTATAGTAACATTACATGAACTGAGTACATGTATTATGTTATCTTGGTTAGTAAAAGTACTAACAGGTTTGGTAAAATAACACTATCATTGCAGTTGTAAAAATACCTTATATGTACTGTAAAAATACACGTACACATGTACGTGTTAAAATACATGAACATGCGTGGAGATTGTGCTGCCACGTACTTTCGGGTAAAATTACACAATTTTTTTTTTACAGTGTACATAGATATGACGTCACTACATAAGCTGTCTTGCTTCAGAATTTGCCATGCACGTTGTAAAAATACTTAATTTGTACTTGTTTCGGCGCGTTAAGGGTGAAAGTTAAGTATGCGACAGAATGCGCGCAAACCATGCGGAAGGAAATTAAACACGATGAAGTGCAAGGCGGTTGTGCGTTTCATCCGGTCGGGTTCAAACTTAATAAACACGATGTTACAAGTGGCCCATTTTCAAAGAAATGAAAAATACATAGTCCATTTAGCATGTATATTGAAGAACATATGCAGGGACGCACCACAACGCCGAAATACCACAACGCCGAACGTACAATAACGCCGAAAACCATAACTCCGAAATGCCAAATTGACCATTACGCCGACAGCTAGAAAACTGCTGTGTACCACAACTCCGAAATACACTAACCCCGAAAAATGTAATTGCAGGACTGCCACAAAGGTTAGGTTAGGTAAGGTTATCACACAAATTCATTCAGTTGTTTTTCATTTTGCTCCTGTGGCGCCACCCCCCCCCCCGTCCCCGCAGCAACATTTTTCGGCGTTACTGCATTTCGGCGTTGTTGTACACAGCAGTTTTCTAGCTGTCAGCGTTGCGGTCAATTTAGCATTCGTCGTTATGGTATTCGGCGTTATTGTACGTTCGGCGTTGTGGTAACGACCCAACATATACTCATATACACATACAGAGTGTCCCATAACTCAACGTCAAGCCGAGAACAGTTGTTAGGCCAATAAACCACAGTTCCGAATACAATTAAAACCAAAATTTGAAACATGTTGTAGTTTTGAAATTATAGGCATGTCTTAAAAGTTTTGTTATAATCTCCACCCTGCAACAAACTATTCGATACTGTGCGGGCAAAATTTTCTACGCAATCATAATCAGCCCTACTATAGATAACCGTTCAAAATAAATCAAACACGCCATATTTTTTTTTTTTTGGGGGGGGGGGGGTAATTTATTTGCTCTACTTATGCAGCAACAATTATTAAAAGGGAAACTTCTCTTTTTACACTTTACAAAAAAAACTTTGCAAATTTAAAAAGCAGTTTGCTTTAAATAGCCATATTTTCCAAATAATTGCTTATTTAGCAAAGGATTTTTTTTACAACTTGACTAGTAAAATTCACCCGATTAAAGCTTTTTGGTTGATTAATCTTACAAATATTATTTTTTTAAAAGTAAATAAGTTTGATTTCAATTTGAATTGTTATCAATAGTAGGATTCTTTACAATTGATTGAAAAAAAATTCTATACATAGTATCTAATAATTCAGTGCAGGGAGGGGATATTAAAACTTTTGAAAAACTACTATATCTCGAATACTACGAAACACATTTTGAATTTTTGTTTTATGATTCAGAACCTTACTTTACTGGCCTATTAACTGTTCTTTTTTGACGTTGAGTTATGAGACACTCTGTACATATTTTAGTTTGAATTAATGGCTAACACTAAGAGTGATAATATTTATTTTTATTTTAAAACCAGTTACCACATTTTCTAAAGGTCAGTTTATTAAATTATCAGAAAAAAAATTGGTTTTCTGTAAAGTCGGTTTATGGACGATAGTTTAACGTGACAACGTCAAAACAAAACATTGATGAAATGATTGCATACTTTATAAATAAAATTGAATAATTTTTATTTTAATAATAAAAGAATAAATACTTGAAATTATACTAGTAATCAGATTTTTAAAATGCAAGAATAATTAACCTTTATTGCCGAAATTGTTTTTGTAATAAGCAATGAAAACCACATTAACTTTTCACTTCACAGTCGAGTGGAAGAGAGATAGATGCGGCGCAAGCGTACAATGAGCGTAACGGGACAAAGCGTAACGGAAATTTGTGCGTAACGGGACACTTTTTCGTGCGTGCAGCCGGCGTTCATAGATTTATTAGACGTTGTCACGTCAAAAATTGTGTTGCAACGCAACACAAAAAATTTTTGTAGTATTTAGAACTCAGCTGGAAAATTTAAATATGGAGAACGCTTGTCTTTCTTTTTCTTGTAGTGATAGTTGTCAAACTACAAAGGCTGCAGGCCAAGGTTCACACTAATAGAGCTTTCCCTGAAAAGTTATTCTTCATAAAAAAAATTGGTTGTCTATAAAAACGGTTTACGAACGATAGTTTAACGTAACAACGTCATAACAAAACATTAATGAAATGATTGCATACTTTTATGAATAAAATTGAACAATTTTTATTGAATTATCACTATTTTGTATGGATAAAAAGGAATGAAATGAAATTTAATCTACAATTTAATTGATAAATTTATTTTTATTTACACTCTTTAATTCAAATATGTTTATTACTTTAAAGAAGAGATTATTTTAACTATAACTTTTATACATGTTTGCTATTTAACTTCTTCCAATCTGTGTTATTCTGTTGAGGATAGGGCGATGATAGGAAAAGTAGGAAACGAATGGGAGTGTTTCAAGTTGAATGTGCCTCGGAAAAGTCAAATCGATGGTTGTTCCAATCTAGTGGAAGAGAGATAGATGCGGCGCAAGCGTACAATGAGCGTAACGGGACAATGTGCGTAACGGGACAGTGAGTCATCTTTTTTTTCGTGCGTGCAGCCGGCGTTCATCGATTTATTAGACGTCGTCACGTCAAAAATGAAAATTCGACATGCATGTATAATCTAAGTTTTTTTTTTTAATTTCATGCGAAACGTGTATAAATTGTAACGCGCGAACCTGAAGTATAATTCAAGCATCAAAGGTCTCAGACGCCCGCCTCCTGGGATGACGGGAGCACGCAGCATCACCTCCTGGACCGCAGCATGGCGGCGCGACGCACGCACGCACGGCGTCATGTCGAGTCGGCCGCCCTATGAGATCGCGCCTAATTCCGTCCGCCAATCGCGCGGGACCAACAGGAGTCTGAGGGAGAGGGAGAGAAGCAAAAAAAGAAGGAGAAGCGACAGTGAAGAGGAAGGAAGAGGAAAAGGTTTAACTTCCCTCGTGCCCGCGCCGGAGCAGCCAAACTCCTGGAAACGTTAGCCCCGACAACAGAGAAGACACAAGACACAGAGAAGACACAAAGAAACAAAGAAACAGGCGAGGATGGATGGGACTGTACAGAATATGTATCTGTAATCGTTTACGAGTCACTTCATCTTTTCTATTGAGGATGGTTAAATTGGTCTCAAATATGTCTCGGGCAGCTTCGTCAGTTTTCTAGAGTACCTACCTGAAATTTGATATATATTGCACCCACTTCGAAAATCGTACAATTATATGGCTTGGCCTTCTTTAAAAAATAAATAACGTGCATACCTAGATACTAACTTTAAGACCGATCTGTGTTTTTTTTATTCATTTTAATTTTTGTTTGCAACGCAAGTTATAAAAAATGTATGTTTACTTGATTAAAGGAAATTACTAGAAACAGTAAAAAAAAGTATTTTCCCAAATATTTTTTTTTACTATTTACTAACCATACAGGATTATTCGTCGTAGAATTTAAATATATAAAATTATTACATATATCCTGAGAGAGTTAAAGCCATGGTTGTTAAATCTATTTTTATTGCTTCTTTATTGCGTTACCCCCGAATTCACGTGAAGATGTTTATTTCTAAACAGCGTAAGCCGATATTTTTCCTCTAATGCATTCGCTCACTGAGGACGGCATCCTTGTGTGGAACGCGATACGCCTGCTACAGAAGTTTTTGTTTCTAGTTCTTTTCCTTTTTTTGTTTTTCCAAGTCGACTCATCTTAAAGGCCGAGACACAACTTCATTTCTCCTGCAACCCCCTCGGGTCGGGGGAAGCCAGCACTAAAAATTTCAAGGCAGTCGTTAAAAAGGGCGGCTTCTCTTTAGCAGCGAAGGGTGATGCAGCGAAATTTTATTTCTGGCAGCACGACACGGGGGGCTGTTAAACGGGTGCTCGTATTTATTTGGTCTGCAGTAGTAGGTTGTAACCCCTAACAGCGGCCCTTTACGAACACTAACACATACAAATTGCCTCCTGAAAGGCGCGCCGCCTGAACCAAGAAAGACGTGTCCTTGTGCTCGTGCAGTGAAGGAAACCCGATTTTTCTCCCCCTTACACTTTGCTTTATTGTAATATACTACCACACGCACATGTAAAAATAGTGATTCTACTCTATTTTTCAAATACTCGGGTGACAACTCTAGTCAAATCTGCTTTTAATAAAATAATTTTTTTAAAGGATATTAAAAAAAAAACGAATAAAAATCGTAAAGATGCAAATACGAGTATGTAATAAATAATAAATCAAATAACGAAGCTTGTAAATGATATAACGTAGTTGCGGAAGTTAAAAAAATCATTAACACCGTAAAATTATATATTTCATATGCAATAAAAGCATACAATTTTTTGAAGTACCTATTAAAATGGTCGCTTTATAAATATGACTTTTCTATACAGAAGTATCGAACCAATACTAGCAAACTATTTATCTCCAAAAAAATTTAAAAAAAAAATAGTTTTCACATCTTCACACAACTTATATATGTAACTTTCAAAACGATTAAGTGAATATTCCTACCAACTTGATATATAAGAAAATTTTGTATGCTGGACCTCAGGTTCTGCTAGTTATCAAGTCTCATTCTTCAATACAGAGGCCATAAGGGAAGAGAGAGAGAGAGAATATATCACTTGCACTTTTAAATATTAACATAGCCTAGAATTAATTATCCTTATATAGTTACTAATATGGTTTAGCTAAGCGGGGTGGGTATGCTTAGTTTACTATATTTGCAAAAGAATCTTACCCGAAAAGAAAAAAAAAGATTTATATAAGGTTGAGTGCATAGTTTCAAAACATTTCGCGTCAAATTAAAAATTAAATCAACTGAAGCAATTTAACACTTCATTATCAGAAAACAATACTGATATGAATGTTATTTTAACAACTTTAACTCCCATCTGTACACACACACGACGAAAAGGCTGTCCGACCCGGTCACTGTCTTGCACATAAAGGTTACTGGGCCATTGATGCGCGTGACAGTGTCGACCTTGTCAATTCTTTTTGTTCTATCCAAATTATGCTAGTTAATATCTCAAGGTAGGCAAACCCCTATTCCTGCCTGTATGAAACATGCATGCCATGAACAGAGAGTTGCGGAATTCGCAATAGGTCTTTCTCAAATAACTATAGTAAATATTATTCTTATTGTTGAAATTAACGCAGCTATTAATTAAATAATATTTTAAGATGTCAATGTATCTGTATAGTAATACTACTGTCGGGGTAATCCTGCTAGTTCTGGGAAAAGTTGAGGAAATAATTTTTAATTTACTCCAATAAATACAGTTTTAATTGGATTTTAATCACAATATTTACACCTGTAAACGTGCTATAATATCAAATACTGTCCCCATGGATATGGATAATACGTAGGGGCATGCAGATTTCGAGAAAAAATTTCGAGACTAGATGAAAGTTAAAACACTGGAACATCGTCTGTGTTTAGAGATTGGGTGAGTTTCTCCCAGGTACATACCGATAGTAGCAACACCAATCACAGCGATTCAGTGCGGAAGTAAACGCGTCCTGAGTGGCTCGTTCAAATAAGGCAACGACTTCTCTCGCAGACGGGCTATCAATCACAAGAAAGAAACCACAGGTTCGGGTATACCTTGTTGCAGTCTAACGTGCAATCAAATCTTTTTCGCGAAAAATGCCTGCCCCTAATAACAACGTAGTGAAAGTGAGCAACAACACAGCTGATGGGCTGTATGCCTTGTGCTCATTGTTCCACGGGTAGTTTAGACAATGCCCCGTAGAACAAGAGCCGGTATCAACATTACACCAGTCAAATGGCCCGACCCCATGCAACCCGACCAGAAAGTGAGAGCGTATGAGTAGCTTGCAGCCGATCCCGGCAGCGGGGAAATGGCGCTGGTGTTGCCCGGCCACGAAGCCGACATGCAGAGCGGAGGAAGGATGCGGCTTACTTGTCTTGGACCTGGGCTCCCGGGGACCGTCGACGGTGACCTTGATCGCCTTGTTGTAGGTCGTCATCTGCGGCGGGGACGAGCTGACGGTGATGGTCAGCGTGAAGCTCTTCCCTGGGGAAACAACACACCGTTCCGTCATCGCTATTTCGAATGGTTCCTGCGACGGGGAAGATAATCACATCATTACATCATCACTAGGGGCATGCAGATTTCGCGAAAAGATTTCGAGGCAAGCAGAAAGTTAAAACACTGTAGCATCGTCTGTGTTTCGTGATTGGGTGAGTTTCTTTCAGGTACACGTATTTCGTAACAACACCAATCGCGATAATCCAGTGCGGAAGCAAACGCGTCCTGAGTGGCTCGGTCAAATAAGGCAACGACTTCTCTCGCAAACGGCCGTCAATCACAAGGAAGAAACCACAGATGCGGGTATACCTTTCTGCAGTCTAATAAGTGTTTAGATCTTTTCGCGAAAAATGCTTGCCCCGAATCATCACGTAGTTACTAGGGCCATGCATGTTTCGCGGAAAAGATTCCAAGACCAGCTGAAAGTTAGGGGCGGGCATTTTTCGCGAAAAGATCTGAATGCATATTAAACTGCAACAAGGTATACCCGTAACTGTGGTTTCTTCCTTGTGATTGATAGCCCGTCTGCGAGAGAAGTCGTTGCCTTGTCTGACCGAGCCACTTTACTTCCGCACTGAATCACTGTGACTGTTGTTGTTATAATCGATATGTGCCTGGGAGAAATTCACCCAATCACGAAACACAGACGATGCTACAGTGTTTTAACTTTCATCTAGTCTCGAAATCTTTTCGCGAAATCTGCATACCCCTACTTAAAGTTAAAACACTCTAGCATAGTCTGTGTTTCGTGAATGGATGAGTTTCTTCCAGGTACATGTCGATTGTTACTACACTAATTACAGCAATTCAGCGGGAAAGCTAACGGGTCCTGAGTTAAGCTCGGTTAAACAAGGCGACGACTTCTCTCGCAGACGGCCGCAAATAGCAAGAGAGGAACCGCTGATGCGGGTATACCTTGTTGTAGTCTAATAGGCGTTCTGATTTATTCGCGAAAAATGCCTGCTCCTAGAAATTACTGGTTGATACTTTTGGTCATATATAAAATATGAATGACGGAGATGAAAACACGAACACACAGAGAAAAAAAGCCAAAATCAGACGTTGTCAAATGTTAAATGCATGAAATTTTGACATCGGCTTATTTTGACTGGTTTTTTTGTTTGTTTGTGTATCCATCTATGTTTGTCCTTTCATCGGCAATTCTCTCTGGCGAACAATGTAGACTAGCAGTGGCGTATGTCCAAAATAGTGTTTTAAATCACGTGACCTTTGCAGTGGCTACATTGATCTGAAAACACTGCAGGCCTGCATGTTACATTCAACTCTGAATTCTAGTGTCTGCTTTGCGTTTGTGGCTTTTAAACTATCGTAAAATGATCACTTTTAAAGCTTCATATTTCCAGAAATCGCACATGGATATTTCGCATTCGAAAATGTGTAGTCGTTTAAGATAAAGCAGTAACTTCAGTATCATACAGAAGCAAGAAAGAGTTTACAGTTTCCCATTAATTAAAAATTTAATATTTTTTCTAAGAAAAAATAAACTATAACGGTAACGTTCATTTTACACTTAGTAACGCAAATTTTTGTTTAAAATTATAATTAATTCTGATTTTACAGTAGTCTATGACAAAAATTGGGTTTCAGTGGCACAGACTTCAAAAATTTCAAATTCGTAAAACATTTTAAAGATCTTGATAGTAATTAGTTAAATTCTGAAACAAATAACCGCATAACTATCTACAATACCATGAAAATGTTGTTGAAGCTGCAAGCTCAGTGTAATGGAAAAATCGTTGTGTTCCTTGCTACAGAAGCTGCATATATTCCGCACTGTCCTATTCCCAGATGGCGCACGAGTTCAAGACACGTAAACCGGAAGGAACGAAAGCAGAACACATGTCTCATGCCGGACTAAAAATTTTAATCACCCGCGATTGAATTCCTGTCTTAGCCATCAGATTTCATTTCGCCAAAATGCTTATTCTGAAATTAATACTAGCAAATTTTGCACAGTTAAAAACAAATGACGGAAAATTTACGGAATTTCCGTCGAAGAATGTATACTAAGCAAACTAAGGAAGGTTCTTTGTAATTCTTGATAACTACATTTTAATGGAAACCACGCTAGATTCCAAATTATTATTTTATCAATGAAGACACTTATAATTAAAGAAAGTTCTATTTATTATTTGTAATTTACTGTAAACAATTTTCAACAGTGTAAGGAGGTCGTTCCTTCCTACAGACAATGGAAGATTCCCTAAACCAAAACCTCTGGTTGCTGATGTGTGTTTTGGCGTCTCTGAAATGATTGCTTTGCTGACAACGAGGAGTAAATATCACGAACCGTAAGATAAAGAATTTCGCTAGCTCACTTGAAATGCTGACTGTCTCCGGCTAGTAGGCGAAAAGGGAAGATGTTCACCGGGAGTGTCGAGACACGCAGTACAGTCTGAGTCACGCAGATCGTCGCGGATTGGAGAGTTCTCGGAAGTAGTTCAGAAAGTCCACTGTAGTTGTTTGCAAACAACTCCGTGTGGTGGTCAGTGCTAGCCACTGGACCTTCTTCCAGGGCGAGTGCGTGAGGCGTGCGCGCCAGGCGTTGAGTAGGCGTGGCCTGCGGAAGCCGAGCGGAGTCGAGGCTGGTCTGCGCTCCAGACGTACGCCAGTTCTGCCAGGTGTCGGGGGAGGGGGAATAATTTATGGCCTCCCCCAGGTGCTTTGGCTTGGGCACGGAAAGTCCTGTAATCGATTCACCAACTAGGCGCAAGATGCATGGAGTCCCGTGTTTTAATGAGGGGAGGGGGGGTTCCTCGCTGACGAATACCCTCATTTAGCGTCTCTTCATTACGCACGAGGATAGTCTCGATGACATATAACTACGCCATTGATTTCATTTACTGTTGGTGCGGCAAAGTTAAGGCTGTCCGGTGTTTTTTTTTAAATTTGGTTTTAAATGACTGGAAGTGTCCCAATAGTAGGGATGGAGAATATTTGCTGTCGCAGCGACAGCCTTGTTGCGTGTAGCGTGTAGTTACGAATGTAACTCCAAGTCGCAGGGCCATGCCACAACAAGGGACAGCGGAAATTTCTCGCCGTGTGTCGCTAAGAGTAACGGCGCCGCTCAATAGACAGTGAGCAGCGTCACGCGACTCGCCTAGTGCTGTTCGTTTCGCAAAACCATTTTTTCCAAATAAAATGAATCGGTAAACCACAAGTGGGAAACTTCAGAACGATGCGCTTCACGAGTGTGGCCAGTTACACTCTTTGAAATAGCAAGTGATTTTGACCATAATGTTATCGTCTACTGAGAAATGACGAACAAAATAAGAAGCCACTATTTTATTGAAACTAAGATGGACACTTCTTAGTTTCTGTGTGTTCAACAATATTATATTAATGTGCAGAGTATACAAAAAAAATACAGCAAACATTTTGCAGAATTTTTTTAAAATCACATAAAACTATTTGGTTATTTAGGAAATGTATAATGAATAATGACAATAAAATATGAACTAGTTTGTTTTCTCTTAACTTTGTTTTTAGTTAATAATGAGCAACACTGCACAGTAAATATTTATAATACTTGAATAGCAAGATAACAATCCTAATAAAAAAAAGTTGTACATTAAAAAAATTGATATCATAGTTGTTAGAATTTCATGAACAAAAAAAAACACACAATTAAATAATTTGTTTCTAAAATAGCTCAAACCTACATGCATTTCAAGCAAGATTCAGTTTGATGTCTCTCCATTTGGTGCCGTTCGTGAAGCTTCGGGATTACGATGTCGCGGCGACTTCAACTTGAACCTACGATTTTCACGTCACTGGTCGCGACTTGTCACAGTGACGTGATGGCTCGCGCGACACGCTGAAATCGCGGGGTCGTAAGTTTGTTACCAAGAACCAATCATGACTTGAAAGTACAAGCACAGTCTGTAGCCAAGAGGTTCGACGGCCAAACATAATCTGCGATGTGGTAACGCCTGAACGATCCGGTCTACGCGGGCACACATAAGCTGTGCAGAGTTACATAAAAAAAGCATCACGCATTTATGAATCTGCTCAAGATATCCGAGTGCTATATGTTTACGAACAACATTTTAAAAACATCGCTGAGGGTGGATGAGTAGCTTAGTTTCCGCAACTTGTTTCTAAACTGTATTTTATGAATATTAAATAGGCTAACACACATTTTTTTCAGAATAATTGTTAGGCATGAAACTCCCGGTACAGATTATTGAAAGAACACAAAGGACTTAAGTTAAACTTTATCTTAGTTTATACGTAGGGGCAGGCATTTTTCGCGAAAAGATCTGAACAACTTTTAGACTGCAACAAGGTATACCCGCACCTGTGGTTTCTTCCTTGTGATTAGCGGCCGTCTGCGAGAGACTGAGCAACTCAGGACGCGTTTGTTTCCGCACTGAATCACTGTGATTGATGTTGTTACATTCGAAATGTACCTGGGAGAAACTCGACCAATCACTAAACACAGGCGATGGTACAGTGTTTTAACTTTCATCTAGTCTCGAAATCTTTTCGCGAAATGTGCATGCCCCTATTTATACGGCATACCGGTGAAATATGACGAGGCGAGAGGAAAGCGCGCCAGGAGGCGATGCCGCGCTATAAGCTCGACCTTGTGACCCGGCGGGCCTCTGCTAGTGGCGGAGGCCGTCGCTAAGGTGGTGCGACAGGAGGAGTGTGCGGGGCTAAGTGGCCCGCCGAGGAGGGGGGTGCAGGGGTTGTCGCCTGACCTCGCGCGCCCCCGGCCCTGGCGGCGCCTGCACTTCCCGCCGCAGACACCATCGCCGGCAGTCTTGAGGGAGACCTCGCACACCCGCCCCCCACCCCCCTTGCTAACCCTGGGCAAGGGTGGCTCCTTCCCTCTGGTCTTCCGAAACGCCGAGAGAATTGCCGGCGCGACGTCCCTCACATAGAGCGACACAACAGTCGACATATCACTCGTCTTCAATATTGTTCTGGTACAATTTATACTAATATATAGGGGCATGCAGATTTCGCGAAAAGATTTCGAGACTAGATGAAAGTTAAAACACTATAGCATCGACTGTGTTTCGTGATTGGGTGAGTTTCTCCCAGTTACATGTCGATTGTTACAACGCCGATCACAGTGATTCAGTGCGGAAGTAAACGCGTCCTGAGCGGCTCGGTCAAACAAGGCAACGACTTCTCTCGCAGACGGCCGCCAATCACAAGGAAGGAACCACAGGTGCGGGTAGACCTTGTTGCAGTCCAAAAGGTGTTCAGATCTTTTCGCGAAAAATGCCTGCCCCTACTAATATACCATACAACCGTCTAACATTCTCTGAATGTTTCTTGCAATAGGGAAGATTGATCGAAGATTTTTTTTGAACATGCGTGATTGTTAGTTAAACTGTGTGTATGTCATAATAAATCTGAATAACGTACAAAAAAATCCCACGGAAACAAGCCAAAATCAGTCGATGTCAGAAGCCAAAAGCATTGACCGCACAGATAATTACTTTCAGTCTGTTTGTGCCTGAGGACGGAAACAGATCTGAGTTCCCGAAAACGTCGCCACTGTTGTCGTAGGAAGCCTACGAGTCACTGTGTTCGTCCAGAATATATGTTTCGTCACATCTCTGGGTTCGACTGTGCGTGTCTGTGTTACCGTTTTGTTGTGAACATTGTCTGTTCTGTATCGTTTTCCGGTTCATCTGTTTGTCGTTGTGTTGTCCATGGTCTTTTTTTGTCATTATTTACAGTTCTTGTGGCAACTGCCTTGTCATTGTTAGCTAACTGTGTTAGTATGTTCTTGTAATCATTTTATTACTAATCCCTTCCACAAAATTTTCTGTGCTGTCTATGATTTTTAACTTTTTTATGAATCGGTTGATTTTGAATTGTCTTCAATGTGTTTGCATTATTCATGTTAATTGTCCATTATTGAGGTTTCTTATGACACAGTTTAACCAGCAATTGCGTTATGTCCAAATAAAAATATTTAAGCAAACAATCAAAATTATTGATTGGTTTAATTCTTGAGCTATTTTTAGTTGACATATTATCTGTTATTTGTAGAGGCATGTGTATCTTGCAAAATGATTACGAAACTTGATGCGTAATAAAACATTGTGGCGTCGTCTGTGTTTCGCAGTTGTTTGAAGTTTATTTCAGGCAGGTTCATGTCAACTGTAGGGTCACGAATAACAATGATTGTGTGTGGGAACGAACCAGGCTGTTGTTGTTTTTTTTTTTTTTTTTTTTTTTTTTTTTTTTTTTTTTTTTTTTTTTTTTTTTTTTTCGCAGACGGCCGCCAATGTTCATGGGGTAACTTCACAGTGGTGAAAATACTTCTGGCACGAGTTTAATCATTTAATTTTAGCAAAGTTCCTTATTTAAAAATTTCCTCACACTTATAAGGATGGATTATTCTCATCTAGCAGCATGGTATTCGATTTTTAAAAAAGTCAATTTTGGTTACCGGTTACCATAAATCCATCAGTTGTATAAAAATTTAACATACGTAAATATTAAAAAAAACTCCAAGTTTTTTATTTTTATTTTTCATGAATAATTTTTTCAAATGTTGACTTTTTAAATGTGTTTTTGCATCTGACAGAAATTGTTTTAAATTTCTTCATTCTAAATTTGTATTGGAATATTAGCTACTGGAAACTTTAATATGAATAATATAAGGTTTCACCGATTTGTTAATAAACAACTAAGTATATTTTTACTGCAGCTATTATGACCTATTTTAGCAGAATTATAGATGAAATTACTTAATTATTTTTAATTACTATCTACTTATTATTTAGCACTAAAAATTTTAGAAATTTTTATTGCTCAAACAACTTGAGTGCACTACATATATAGCTTCAGAATCGTCATTACTCAATCTGTCGAATAACTCAGAGGTGCCCACCCCCCCAAACACTATGACTCACCCCCCCCCCCCCTTCCTAACCTAATGATGCCCCCCCAACGAAATTTTTTATGCCATTTTCTCAATGATTTACTCAATGATTTTAAAATATTATACTTTTTTAGTATTATATTTGATCACATTTTGCATTAATGAAAACTGATTTTCTAATAATAATTTTGGTCATATCAGGTAATATTTCCATCCTGAACCGACAGATGCCAAACTGCTTTTGTTGAGGAAAGTGCGGGGTTGCCAATTTGATTTACAAGATCCCATTCAATTATCAAAGCACTAGAAACGTATGTTCACATTAGAAGCTATAATTATGTAAATAATATATACATTTTTCTCATCTTTTAACCACCCCCCCCCCCCTGAAATTTTAATGACGCAGTCTGCGTCGTTACCCCCCTTTGTGGGCACCCCTGAATAACTAAATGAGATCTTGCAATCGTGGCAGACTAAAGCTAACCACAAATTAATATCGTGATATCGTATCATACTAAAGCTTTTAAAACAGTCCCTAACCTCACTCTTGTAAAATTATCAGTCTTTGCGGTTCGGGGTCTCGTAAAACATCGCGCTTATTTGAAAGCGATGTAGGTTACAACACAACACATCAGCATGACTCATATCATGAGAACCGTGTCCGTGCCAAAGTATTTGGAGTCCAATTAAATCACTGAGTTTCCATCCCCGAACTGAATAAGCTCGTGACGCAAAAACCACAATTGAAGCTTTATGATTGAAATTTTTGATGTGTAAAATCTTAGCTTTCGGTTTACGGCATTTGGCTGGAGTAATTTCGTGAATGCAACGGAAGTTATGGAACGGAAATGTGTAACAACCACGGCGCTACCATCTGTGGCGGAAGGCGCGAACCAAAGTTTACTATGACTAAGGGAAACTTTATGGTGTTAACTGATTGATGAATTTGAACAAGATGGGCAGTATTTAAATAAATTCCTGGTCGAAAATTACGTCCAAATCTGGGAGTTTAATATTTTATGAAGGGGGATTTTTTTTTCGCTTTTATCGGAGCCTTTTCAAGATAAAGTTCAAAATTTATGTTTTTTTATCAAATTATTCAATAGTTGACGTAGCTGCTCTGGTAATGAATTCTAGCGGCGTGTGGGGAAAATACGCGTGATTCGCGTCCCAAAATGTAGTTTAAAACACATTTTTCGTTTATTTATCACACTTTGAATTATTTTAAAGAAATCTATGTTAAATTTCGCGACATACTTACATATTATAAGTGTATTTGCAACATGAAAACACATGAATTTGCTCGTTCGCGAAGTTAGTTGATTCACATCACTGGCGAGTACGGAAACTAGCTCACATTTTTTGCCGCATTAAAAACTTACTAATTGTTTTGAAGACATCATAAACAGTATTAGATTATCTGTTTTGCCTAAGAGTTTCATCATTGTGCTAGCCTTAGCTTTTTTTTTACAACAAATGTCCCACCACATTTAAAACCTTGAAGAAAATAATTACTTAGATAAGAAATTTACCATGGAATTTTTACAAAGGTACAAATAAATAAATTTAATTTTCGTAACTTTAGTTTTTATTTTATATCTAACTGTCATGAGTTTTAATTAAAGAATAATAATAAGGTTTTACTTTACAAGAAAATGTATATTTTGTTTATTTCTGAATTCATGGACTTCACATCGATAAATAGTCGTTAAATTTTTATTTAAGTACATTTATATTTATTAATAAACATATAAAATTTGAAAAAATATATTTATGAATTTATTTTCCTTTATTAAAGAAAAGTGTATCATATAAACATCTTAATGAGTTGAATTAGGTCATTAGTTAAATTGTAGAATTCTTTTGTGAATTATTTTATTGTTAAGTATTACACAATGAAACTTTGCGATTTCAGTTTTCTGACAATTAACAAAATTTCAGTGAGAAAATTGAAGTAAAGACAGGATGATTACACTATAATGAAAGTTTTTAAATATAACAGAGGAACAGGAGCATTATTATAATAAATAAAAAAAGCCCCTTCAGTTGAATCAGCCCCGAAAAGTAGTAACAAATTCTAGCTTTTTTCAGATAAAATACACACAGTCACTTGCAGAATATAAAGAAGAAGGTCTTTTTTTTCTGGGAAAATAGTAGAGCAAAACATAAACAATCTAATTATTATTAAGAAAACTTACCCAAATGCCTATATATAAATTTCTCTTAATTCCATGCGGTCGTTGAACTTTTAATGTACATCTAACATATTGTGGTGCCAAGATGCTTACAGAAAACATGCTTCTCAAAAAGAAGGAAAATTATTTTCATAGTTATTTTCAGATTTAATTTATACTAGCTGCAATACCGGGTAAAAATATATCGCGCACTTTATGTTATAGTTTCTAGTCATAAAAAGAAATAATGTCGATTTATAACATACGTTAAAATATTGGTTTTACAATTTGGCAATCATTAGTTAACAATGAAATGTAGAGATAGCGTAGTGATCGTCAATCAACAAAAGATACAAGAAAATGTTAGCCTGCCTACATTCATTCGACACCATGTCCGGTCTAGGGGGAACTTATAAAATTTCTTTTTTTTTGTAAGATAGCGTAATTTTCGTACTAAACTAAAACCTTCTTCACCAATGGGCGATGAAGATCTGCCAACCCATGTAACTCACATTGGCCTATGGCTGCAGGGATTGGTTGTGGAGTTATAAAGGTTCTTACATGAAAACCACACTGACTTTTACTATATAAATTGATATTAATTAAATCTTGAAACTGTAACGTTTCGTCGACACACAGCAAAAATTTTCTGCAATTAAAAAAAAATCCTTCGGAAACCATTTGCCATGAAATAGTTTGTGATATAGCATACTACAAGAAAGATATTGTAAGTTATAATTAGTACAATATATGGCTATGGATAATTTTACATATATGAAATACGTTTTTTTCGAGATAATACTGAGTATTTATTACTAGTATTTGCACATAATGTTATATTTTAATAAATGTTTCATTTAAGCCTAATTTCTTTGTTGTAGATATCAAATATTCAACAATTTGACTTTATTTTGTTTTATCATGCTTAGTAATGTGCGCAGTAAATATTGAAAAGTTATTCAGGAAACAGTTTGAAAAAAAATAACTATGGAAAGTACTGGAACAAAACAAAATTATAAATGCCCACGTAAGAAACCAAACACAGTGATAGAGTTGTTTTCATGAAAATTTAAAAATTTAAAAATATATTTTATTTTACGTAAACATTTATGTTACATAAAAAAAATACAGTCAATCAAGATCTTCAGAGACGGAGTCATACAAGGAAGGACAATGAGAGATATTGGGTAGAATTCAGCCACGGCATATAGTGAAGAAGCGTCCCAGAACTTTTCTGGAGTGATTTCCAGAAACTATGGAAAATTGAAACCAAGATAGCAGGAAGGTCTGCCCGCGCTGTATTCCAGAGCATTTATTACCACTGAGCTGTCTCTTTCGATCTGACACAAAAGCCTTATCTAAAGTTAATATTTTTAAAATGTGTTTTTCACAAACACACAAAAATATTTATATCCTTAATGGTTTATCGTAAACAGTATCTTAACCAGCAACATAAGGCTTGGTCTTAGAAGACCAGTTGGTTATTTAATTTTCGTGTTACTAATGTAAATGAAGGAACTTTACTGTAAATTCCTTCCGAAAAGTTATTGAAATTTTTGTTGGTTCATAAATGTCCTCTCGATAAATTTACAAGAAGCTGTCTTCAATAATAGTTGCAACGGGAAAATAAAGTATCCAACTCGGCGTGTGAGAATGCGCCTTAAAAACCTCGATATTTTACTCAAAAAAGTCATAAATGGATATAGAAAAAACTCATATGAATGCAAATGATTTTATTAGTCAGTCAGATAAGATATGCGAATCTTTTGTGAGTTATAATAGAAACGATGTAATAAACGCACGGGAAACTTTAAAACGTAGAAGTTATTACAATTCAACCGATTTTCCGAAAACAATTAGTCGGTAAATTTTTTTGTGTTGACAAGAAGGGGGAGTGGGTATAATTTAGAGAAGGTCGTAAACACACATTGGAGTGGGGAAGAGAAAACTAACGATGAAATAATTTTTCCTCCGTGGGCGGAAGTTAGAGAAGGAAGAGGGAGAGAGATGTTACGACTGGAGACTTGATAAACGGGTGCCGGACATATATTGTAATATTTTACAGCCGCACAATTAGGCGTGGCGAGGCAGCGCAACCCAGCTGCCGGCGGCGGAACTAACAGCGGGTGCATCGGCAGTTGTGCTGCAGCCCGTTCCCTCGACGACGACTCAAGAAGTCCTTTCATAGGCAACATTTCACCGGACTTAACACGTGAATACGTCTTTAAAATCGCTTCCATGATTTCTAATTATAAATATCTGTGTTAAGTATGTATTTATATTATCTTTATCTGTCTGAAGAGAAAAAAAAACTGAACTCACATTATTTCCTCGTACGATAATGGTTAAGAGATTTTTTTTTGTAATTCAATTTATTATTCTGGTGTTATTCTGTAAGGAATAGGTTTAAGCTTCTATTATTGTGCAAATCCTCAAAAACGAACTTAGTTGGATAAAGTAATTTCTGATTAATTTACTTTTTGTAAAAACTTCAAAGTAGAAACGGCTCTGTAAGGTAAAGCTTAGTTTGTAGGAAGTATTTAAAAAGTGATTTGACAAAAAAAAACTATGTATGTAATACTATATATAGTAAGTGTTATTATTAAAAGCAATGTTTAGAAATTTGTGATTAATATTTCTTTAAGTGTATATTATGAACAAAAAGGTTACTTTAATAACGTCAAGTAATAAAAACAATAACTTCCTGTCCGCGTACTAATTATGATTTTTTTTTTTTAATTTTATATTTGGTGGTTACAGCGCGCGCGAACTCCCCTCCCAATGGCCCACCAGTGGAGCAGCGGGCGAATAGACCGGTGTTGCACGCTGCGTGTCGAATCGCAGGACAAATGACGAACGGAAGCAGCTTGACGCATCCCATTCCGTCGTGACGTCTTAATCGGCGGCGGCGCGCGGCGATGACGGTTGGGGCGGACGAGTGAAAGGGTTGTAACCGCCGGCATTCGACGACCCCGGAGCGGCATCTGTAAGACGCGGCATATGCCGAGTAGCGCTTTTATGATAAAGTGACCCGAGGAGGGGGGGTAATTTTTTTTCTTTAAACCCTAACAGCGAAGAACAGCTGTCTTATGCCGTAAAGAGAGAGATTGTGCGTGTGTGTGTATGTGTGTTTCTGCAGTGCTGATAAAGTCTCAATGCTCAGGACACAGCCAACTGTCTGGTCAGCTGAGTGAGGTACGGGCCTGAGGCGTTGACTATGCTGGGTTGGTGGCCCCAGCCGCTGTTCATTGCCGAAGCTCTAATACCCTCCCGATCTAACAAAAGGGAGCGATCCCTAACAGTTCTGCTTTTCTTAAAAGCTCTGGAATGTTTATCAAAAGCGAACTGGAATGCTTCACCAACCCTACTCTATTAGGGCGCATATGTGGGAGGGAAATGTGAGAATGCCGGTCGTAAGGTCGGAATAATCTGTATGTGTGTTTCTGTGCATGCCAAGAATTACGTCACTGTGGGAAGAAAAATAAATTGGTTCCTCCTATTTTGGTATAGGTTAAAACTCTGGAAAAGAATAAAATATTAGAAATTTTTCAGACATTCGGGTTCGTACAGCCTTTATGTTTCTGATGCGTAAAAATCTTAGCTCTTGGTTTATGACATTTGGTAGGCGTAATTTCATGAAAACAGAACGGAAGTCGATGAACGGAAATGTGACACAAAGATGGTGGGCCAACTTGTAGCAACATAATCCCGCAAAAAGTCACTTTCGTAAACATGAGGGTACATACCAAACTTATTGGTGTGCCAAAGAAAACTTTATGATAATGAATATAGTTTGGAAATTACTTAGTAAACCGAAATAGTCAAAGTAAGAAAACTGGCATAACAATGATTATAATACATATACTACTTCTACATTACCAAATGACAATAGCACTGCGGTAGAGAACGTGCTTGTTAACCTCAAGGGAGATGAATTGAATCCCGTCACTAGGGAAAAATATACCTATATGAATTTTTACTTTTTGTAATACCATTGTGTATAGGATAGTCAATCCGGCACCAGGTTCTGGTTTGAGGGTCGGTCCACCATCTTGGATTGTGACGTCACGGTGGCCATCTTAAATGACCTTTACCATTTTACTTGACCTTCAAAATATGCCCAAAAAGACTCAAAATTTACCAAAGTGGCTAAAATATGCCAAAATAAATCAATTTATCAATTTTCTTATATTTCGGCCAAAAAAATTAAAAAATATTTAAAATGCCCTATTTCAAGGGCAAAAATTCCCTTTTATGTGACAGCTTTTTTCCATTTCAGTCCTCAAAAATGCTGATGGCAGGGAAATTTCTAAAAATTTGCCCACGGTCCTTATCAAAAAGCCACCCTAAGCCGTTTAGGTCATGACCTTGGCCATTAGAATAATAACATGGCCACCATTTTTAAATTATGATATCACATTCACCATTTTGACATTCAGTATTTATTAATGTAGAAACTTTCGAAACATTTAAACATTAATAAAAAGTATTTATTAAATTTTTAAAACGAATTCAATAAAACGCACTTACATAATGGAGTTCTTGGTTCGAAACCTACGAGGGCAAAAAATGGTGACGGGTCCTTGCAGCAAACGGAACCTCCACCACTAATATAAGGAATATATTATAACTGTTATTATGACAAGGCAGCTATCTTAGATCCGCCATCAATGTTTCGTCTACTAGAGTTCGCTGCTCCGCTATATTGGTAAATTGTTCATCCACTTTAGTGCAGTGGTGGTATTGAATATTATCGTAGCATACGCCACCAGGTCAGCCATTTTGGCCATCATCTTGAAAATCTTTATTTATTGGCCTAAGAACCAGGAAAAAAATGTACTCACCTCTTAATTTAAAAATTTATTTTATATATTTCAGTTCCTTTCAATGTGTTTTCATATTAAAAAATTTAATTTAATGAAACTTTCATTTTAACTTAAAAGAGACAGGTACAAATAATCATAAAAAACGTATTTTTACAAATAATATTTAATACATAAATTTTACTCCACTACAGGACACTTGTGAAAGTTAGCAATATATCACGTATTTAACTCTGCATTGGCTTGAACTTGCTAAATATCAGCTCCAATAGGTTAACTAAAGATAAAGTCCAAAAAGATCCCTTGCTAACATGGTTTTTCTCTTCCCAACAGGATTTCTCGATACTGTGTTTAACAGACTGCTTCACAACGTCGGAACAGTAAATCGGAGTATTCATAATCTTGAAAGCACAATTCTTCACTTGGTCCTCGAACGGAAATAGTTTACCATATATACAGTCCGACCACAAGTTATTTATTAAAGATCAGTGTGTTGTTTCTTCATCTGCAAGCTAATTGATAATGTTATGCTCAATATCTTCAAGAAATTTACAAATGTATTTTCACTAACTAAATATATTTAGTTAATAGAAGACTTCAACATTCCACAAAATGCTTATTTCGCCAAATGTAACCCATATGCATCAAGAACAATCTTGCTTTTTATTCATGTCCAAGCGTCATCACAATCGATTGCTGCCCATCTGCTTATGTGCTTGTACGCATTCGATTCTCCAACCTAAACCCAGGAGTCGTAATATCTGCAAGTAGTTCCACAGTAGGCACACAAACTTCACCTTTAGAATTTTTTTTTCCATGTCGTGTCAAACTATCAAAAGAAGTAAACCAAACATGGCACCTATCGCATCGAAATTTTACACGGTAAGGTCTCTTTGTGAATTTACTCCTTTCGTGGAAAAATGCGAACGACATATCGCAGTAGCTTCAAGGATATCTAATCAATGAAGACGAACCTTTCAGGGCCAAACCAGATACTGATGTTACTGCGGTTATACCAATACCAAACCCCGGCCTACTCTTATGCACATCGGTGCAGCGCTGTTACAACGAAACCATTACTTTTACTATTCAAGTGTGTTTTAATATTATTTTTTCTGACAAACTGCGTAGCATTTCTCATAACCAAACATTTTGCGAGGAGGATTCTTAGGAAATTCTACCTTCTCGAGTCGACGAGCATTATTGTTGTTCAAGAGCATCTTCCCACCGTGGTGTCACTGGTGCTCAGAAGACGTCGATGAGCGTTCAGTATCTATCACCGATAGGTTCACTGCAGTTGAACTAGTTGGTGATGCAGAAGACACAGTCGTTTCCTTCGCACGCGACCCTGCAAGCGTTAAAGACTACCATAGAGCTGTCGGTGTCGATGGTACACGTTCCATTGAGGTCTCCGTGGTCGATGATACTCCTTCCATCAGGATCTGCGTCGCCCTTGTCGTCGCCACCATCAGGATCTACGGAAACGATGGTATACATTCCATCAAGTTCTGCATAGTGGTTGACGTCGATGTAGAAAGGTCTGCGCCGTCGATAGTGGGCCTTCTATCAATGTCGACATTGGAACAGCAACTTAATTTCAGGAAACGTATTGAAGATAACCGATCCGCAGCACACCACAACCAGAGGTGGATTGGGGGCGTTGTTGTCTGAACCTCGCTTACATACTCGCAGTGACTGGTATAAGATGAGAGTTAATACAACGACCTGCTTTCATTTATGCATGAGTCAAAACAACAGTAAATTTTTATTGTCTGTAAATTTAAAATTAACCAATCCGATTATAACTTGGCTAAATAGTTACTGGGCCACAATGCTACAAGACTATATGTCTACAAGGTTACATGGCTATAACACCATAAAATAATCTTCGTATAAAATGGTGATCTTATCATGTTTTGCACTTACTGTAGAACCAAGCAAGAATCCCTGAAAAATGAATTATAGTTAAAGACCAAGAGTCCTGAACCATTAAAAATTCAGTCCTTACTACAGACTTGCCTACGCACATTTAATGAAAAGGACATACATTTGCTCGAACATTCAACTCGGTAGGATGTGATCGCTGGACATAGGATACGATCACAGGATACAGTTGGTAGCATAGGTACTACTTCATCTGCCTATCGAGGGAAGCGTTAGTTTTTTTAAAATAAAAACCAAATATCGCAAAGTGTCAGATCATATCAGAGGACTCTTCTCGTAACACACCTATTAAAATTTTCGTTGTTTTGCTTTGTTAATGGCAGATGTATATTTCGGAATATCGCGTTAGTGTACTTCATGAGTACAGTAGTGCGTTATTTTCTGTTATCTATATCGCTTTTAAATGAAACAGCAAAAAAATTCAGAAACATAAACCCATACCGTTATGTCTGACTTGTTGGATTAGTAGTTTATGTTTGTGTCTTGTGATTCATAGGTCCCAGCTTCGATTCCCGGCCGTGTAAGTGATATTTTACTTGTTGAAGAGGACTGGGTTGTTGGGTACCTTCACCTTCATTCTGCGAAATACAGTGGGAAACCATTGCAGAATTATCTCACCTAATACCTCCCATTCACGCCAAGGTCATATCCCCTCATTTATGGATGAGGTCCAAACCAGCCTCTGGATCGACAAACCCATAATTATTATTATTACTATCATTAACATCATAATCATCATATTCATTCAAAAAAGAATTTAAATACATTTAAGGGATCCCCCTATACCTGGACACACATACGGTGCGCAGAACGTTATAAGAAACCTCGCGATTTTAACAACTGCTTAAGAAATCTGAGTGGATAGTGTTAACGAAAAACATTTTTAACACGCAGTCGTTGGATTAGTATTTTTTTTTCGGATTTCATTTCTAAACTCTATGCACTATTAGTAGAGTGAAAATGGCTAAAACGGATGATCTCGGAATACGTTTTGGACATGAAACACCCAGTACAGATTTTTAAACCACGAGGGACTTGCGTTACAAATTTATCTTCATTTCACTGCAATAAAATTTAATATTAACAGCCTGAATTTCATAATTGCTTTATGCACGACAACCTAGATACCGCGCTACGAGCACAAGCCAGTGTCGCATTTCCCCATCCCGTCTCACTAACACAAATAGACCCCTGACTAGGCGGGCGCCTTAATTTCTCCAATGTCTGGTACCGATCGTCTTCAGTGGTGGACAGTTTTGTCGAAATGTGGCAACACCGTGCCAGGAGCCGCTTCCGCCACGTACTGACGATGCGTTTGCGACTTTTTCTACGCGATTTTACTCCTCAGACAGTTTGTGCAGTAAACAATAGATAGAGACCGGAAAAATTCGCAGATTCATTTCGTGATAGGCTGAAATTCAAACATGTGTACAATTCTGCTGGTTCTGCTATTGGCTCGCAGTTTAACTGGAGCTATCTGCGCCAATGAGAGACTATCGACCAAAGAAGCGTCGAATCACAAACTACCCAGTGGAGACGCCTCACAATTTAGTACCCAATGAACACGCGTGTTTACTTGAGAAATGCAGAGGATAATTGAGGCTATCCTAGAGGTCATTTAAACCGCGAATTTTTCCGGTCCGTAACAATATATATTAACTGACATGCTGCTTACTTCTTAAATTTTCACGGGTTAAGCTAGGCTGACTGTCAACAGCACGATTTATCACATATCCTCAATAATTTTTTAGCGCTCTTAGCTAAGCAGAATGTTTAATGGCAGACTTCGGACTGATTTATTTTGTAACTGTGAAAGCTATGTTCAAGGTTTGTTAGTATTATCTCAAATATGCCGATATTAAATAAAAAAATACTTGAATGCTTAATGAACTAATCATATATTTAAGTCTTAATGAGTTCAAAACAAATTATATGGCATTGGAGAAGTTTGTCTCAGTAAAGAACCAAATATTTTCTTTGATTTTAAGCAGGTCAAATGATTTTTTCCTTGTGATCATTTTTTTAAATTAAGTTTGTAGTATGATTATAACGCATGAGCTTTATCACTGGAATGGGTAAGCCTAAATAATTGTGGCAATCGTTTATGTCCTAATCGCTTTTTTAAGTATGTTATAATTTCGCACTTTAATTTGATTTTAATTGCTCTATTACAAAATTATTTCTTCAGACGAGATATTTATACAATTATTTCTACTTAAGTTGAAACAATTGTTAGTAAAGTTTTTATTGAAACCAACCATACCATTACTAGGTAAATTTTTAGGTAGCAGAGTCAAGCAGCAACCAAGGTGTTACTGTGCTGAAACACTTGTGCTTCGCTTAACATTGCGCCTGACAAGTCTTGTAGAAATCTCTCGGATGTCCCTTGTCGTTGACTGCATAAATAAACAGTTAGTCATGACTTTAGATTATGTAAACGTATTGCACAACATATATTTTTAAATCTTTAGCTATAGTTCGAAAAAATAATCCACGAATTCTTTAAAACTTAAAAAAAAAATGTTTCAATTAATCTGTAATTTATTTAAAAATAAAATATTAATAGCAGGAATTTAAACCAGCAACCCTACACACTAATGGAATTTAGTGTACAATGAAAGAAATTTGAAAACTATTTTTCGGATGGTTTTAGTGTTCCAGTGAGTTGATGCCTCGCAGTATATTGCTATCTACTAACTCAAACCTCGTCCTGCTATAGGAAAGTATCTATCTCAGACTATCCTACCAATTTTATCTGTCTACAAGAGAGCTTAAAATTTATACCTGGACAGGACTCGTGTTAAATTAGGAACGCAAGCACTTTTTATAAATTGGATGTGTTAAACATACTCAAACCACAAAATTACGGTAGAGCTAATGCAACGTCAAAATATATTTTCCTCAAATATTTTCAAAATAAATTCTTTTTTTTTTATTATATTATTCTGGCCACAAGCTCGTATAATAAAAATTTTCATCGTAGCTCATGTGCGAAAGCGCGAAAATATTGTTGTACCCGTGTGCAACTGCACACAATGATTAGTCTACCGGACATTGTAGGAAATCTATAGAATCTAAAAAGAACCGTTAGTTATATAAACACAACAGCGCATGTGGTGAAAATATTTTCCCTCCATAATTGTTTGAAATCGTTGTCATCTTTATGTTGGTAACTAAACGACGTAAATAAGTAATTAATTTTTTATGTATTAAGAAGATATTGTCCTTTTTTTATATTAAATTATGTTACTTTCCGTGCGTCTTTAGGGGCGTTGCTGGGAGTGAAATTTTAGTTTTCATCGACTGCTCACGTGCATGTGCGGAAGGAAGTTCTTGCTTACGGAGTTCATGATGCGCAGTAACCATCTTGTCAAAAAGTATTAAAATTTCTAGATCTGGTGTTGCATAAAAGTTTATAGTAAGTAGTATGTACCAGTGAGTTCTGTGGTTACCTCTGACGGCCATAACGTGATTGGCTATTGAATTACAGTCCTTTATTGCAGTGTTGGAAATGTTGTGAGCTGCCAAACATGTATAATAATTAATATTTTTTTTAAATGCTAGTAACACGGGAAACAAGAGGCCTATGATTCAGAGCAGCTATGGCTCCATGCTAAGTAAACAGTCTGTTAGTACAGGCGGACAACAGAGTGATTTGAGTGCAAATAAGATGATTCGGTAGTTTACTTGGACGGGGCAAATTGAGGACCCCAGCAACGCAGTAGGAAAACAAAACGTTCTGGAAGCTTTTGTGTAACCACGGAAGGTTCTGTGTCAGACTCTGCAAACGAAAGTTTCCAGAAGGAACAACTGGCCTGATACGTAGCAGAAACAGATATATAGTGACTCACAAGCTGGGAGGGGGGCTTTTTGGTTCAGGGACGTGAGTTAGTATGTAGAGTCCACGAGAGACGCAGGGGACCACCCTGTACCAGTGATATGTACTACGAGTTGTAAGACTGACTAAGACAAGGATTGTAATCATGCTGTATAGTAACTTGTAATCGAATGTAGCCAGTTGTATGCCTCATTCGTATTAAGTGAAATAAACAGCAAGAATATTAATGTGAGCATTAGTTAGGTAATTGCCTTTCACTCTCCTACCTACCCACTCAGCAGAAGAGGTATCCATTCCGCTCGGGGATACAACAGAAATAGTTTCATGTAAGCACTGTAGGCCTAACTGACCTACTATTCAGTGGGTAAAGACTAAAGACCCTGTGGTAACAGCACTGAGACTGTGGATGCTGGCGCTGGACATTGGCCACTACGTGTTCACGCACTCTTCAACCTCTTGCGTGTTTATGGCTATTGTGTAATATAGAAGCTCGTTCAATTACGCTTCCGTTAACTAATTGAGGCACATTTTAAACATTTATAAAATTGATTCAACACGTAGGCCTGTAGAATCCATTGATATTAAATGACGTGACTAATGAGAGAACAGATACACAAAAAAACCACTTGTTTGTGTTCACAAACACATTTTCAGCTAGGGAGATTTCGTGAGTGAGCTTGTTTTAAAGAGACAAAATTTTATACTTTTTTTATAAAGCGTGTGCATGATTAAACATATCTTTCCTTTGCTGTAGCATCCCTGTTTGCCTTGTATTATCGTGGAGCTACAACAGGTAATCTCTTCAAAAACTTTGGCAAGCATATACATACTCTGAAAGGCTAACAACAAATAATTGGAGAGCTTAAAAACTTGACGTAACATCTTCTGTCGTGCAAGGTATAAGCTTCGGACTATGCAATTAGGATATTTTGTAGTCAAAATATTCAAGTACCAGGCATTTCATGGCTACTAGAAACATGAATTATGTATATAAATTTTAGTGTCTTGATTAAATTCTTTAGTGTATTAAATTACTCCAATAATGTCTTTATTAGTGAAGAAATGTAACTTTAAATTTGGTTTTGTCACCACTTCCCAAGTAGGCATCGTATATTACGCATCTCACGTGGAAATTTGACGCGAATTGTAAAATGAAGAGAGTTTTATTCCCAATTCCACGCACAGTGAAGGTTTGGAATAACGGACTCTGAAAGAAAAAAAATTGCAATGTGTGTTAACGTGGGTGGGAGAAAAAAATGTATATATAATGCTGGACGTCAAGGTTACATGGGGTCAGTTTTGAGGTCACACAATGAAACCTCAACTGGCGGCCTTTTTGAGGTTCACTTTTTTTTTTTTTATCCACCCCCAACCTCTCTCTCTCTCTCTCTCTCTCCATCCTGCCGGCAGATATGGTTACCTTTGTACGCACAGGTTCTGGTGGAAAGTTGACACTGTCATCTTCATTTACCCCACCGCTCCCGCCAGTTAACGATGTTATCCGCGGCCGGGGAAGAGCGACCCCCGCCGACACTTCAAATGACCCGCGAGAAGCGAGATCATGGCCGGTCTGGGCGCGAGAGTCGTGCTGCGGCCACACGAGAGAGAGTGCGTCCCTCTCAGTAACTTGTGACACCTCTCGTCCGCCGACCACTCCGACCATCCCCCCTCCCTCCCCTCACCAACGCGCGCCTGCATCATACGAGGAACCAACCCCCTCCGACATGTGCAAATCAGAGGTCGAATTATTTTTTTTTTTCCAAAAAAGGAGTTTTAATGGAATTTGCTTGTACATGACGCAGCCCGAAGTGGAATTACGGGTGAAAGAGCTGATTGGGGTTTGAAGAGCTGTGCGCTAGGGAGTGATGTGGGTGGTTGTAGCGGGAAAGAAGGGGTGGGGAGGGTCGCCATAGTGATACGTGGTTGGTGAGGGGTGAGGGGTGTGGGGGTGATTGCGCGCGATCCCATGAGAGCTTTCCCCATGAATGACCTCACCCCTTGTAGCGGCTCCAGCTACCCCCCTCCCCTGCAACACAAACCCCCTCCCCCCGGCCAAATGCCGCTGCGCCGTGAAACACTGGGCCAGGGCTGCACGCGCCAGCGAAATTAAGTAAACCAGCGAAGCAGCATCCCGCTGCAGCATGCTCCGTGCTGCAGCGAGCAGTCGCAGATGTTTCGCAGCAGAGCTCGTGAACGTATGTGTGTATACTTTTTTTTTTTTTTTTAACACCTATCAAACATTAAGTTCTGCAATTTCGCTTCAAAACTTTCACACTTAAATTGTTTCTTCTTTATTAACATATTTGATCTTCATGTTTGTGCTTTTTTTATTCAAATATTTCTTTCATAATTATTTATCTTCTAATTTATTGCCACTCTAATTAATATAATATCTTTTATATATAAATATTAGCTTGAAATAGAAAATTGTGAAAAGGAATTTAAACCCAGTTTGGGATATTTCGAGTGTCATGATAATACTATTCAATATTTCTCTCATTGAAGGCTCAGTGAAATTTTTTAGAGAATATGCGAAGTGGTCATGATATGATCCTTAGATTTGCGTAAAAATTATTCCATGGCTGTTTTTTTTAATTGACCATTTAGTTTTAAATAATGAGATTTAATGCTATAAGGTTATAAACGTTAATATGTAAAACATTTGATTAAAATATGAGTATCGAAATACTAAGGTAACAGTTTAGTCAAGCATAATTTCAGAATTGTACTTTTTATTGAAATTTTATTATATGCTATAAAAATAATAATTTTATTTTAAAAACGTATCTCTAGAAAACACAGTGGTAAATAGACAGAAATTTTGATATGGCTCTCTATTATAAGTTAAATTTAAGCTTTTTTAAAGTGTGTGTCAGAGAAGACAATGTGGTTAAAATTAAAAAGGTTTTTTTTCAAAACTATATGTATAATTTGTTTCTTTTCAGAAAAAAAAAAAAAACAATGTGTATCCGTGAAAAGATTATCTTACACTTTAGAAGTGAAACTTCTTTGGGCACGATGGGAGTAAAATTTCGAAGCCAAATGTTAATGCAACGTTTTCGTGAAGAACTGTTTTTTTTTTTTTTTTTGTAATTTTTCTTAATCTAACTAATTACTAAGTGTATTTGAGAGGGGTCTGGGTAGGGAAGACTCTAAGTGCGTCTCAGGCCGAAGCCTATACGCTCTAAGCATTGAAACATTGTTGTTTTTTTCTTAACCTAACTAATTACTAAGTGTGTTTGGGAGAGGTCTGGGTAGGGAAGACTCTAAGTGCGTCTCAGGCCGAAGCCTATACGCTCTAGGCATGCAGGTTATGAACCATGCAGGAGAGGAAGCATGCATCATGTGCTAGGAGGGGATTGGCCAGCCATGGCAAAGTTTTAGCCATGACTAACTCCCCTCACTGACTATTCTAAGTTAAAACTAGATAAGTTGTAAAACTATTTCTGACGCTAAACGGTTGCGGACGGTGCAGAGAACTGGCGGGTCGCGGGTTCCACGTGGCGGCGTGCGGCGCAGGTAGAACCCCGCCATGCTGCAGGGATAGGCGGGTCGCGGCGGTAGGGACCCGCCTGCTGCTGACGCCATCCGACTTGGGCAGAGGGCAACACAACGGGGTTTGAGGTTATTGTTGTGCACCGCGCCACTGGCCATCTTCGCAAGAAAATGGTGTTATTTTAATTACTTGTTAAAATCAGTATTGTTAAACAGTGTTATAAGAGTATTATTTTTAGCTGTGTAACTAAATACGTTTTGCTGTTTTTCACGCTTTAGTTTGATAGAGTAATTATTTTTCATTAATTATTATTGAATAACTAAAACAAACGCCGTATTATAATTATGAGCTCACGGGCGTATTAATATGACAACTCCCACTAAGAACATGCCATTTAAAAAAATTAACAAATCCCATGCGTGGAAATTTGATTGTTTTTATTTTCACAATAATGTTATTATTTAAAGAATTACCGCGAGGTAGGTCCGTGCCGTTTAGTTTTCGCGTCGCGGAGCGGCGGACATGTTACTCATTGTTCATTCATTCGACGGCAAAACATTGTCGATGCCTATGAATGCATTGCAGTATGTCTATGTAGCCTATTAGCAGAATCTGTTGCACTATAACTCACTGACAAGGTTACATTTGCAGAACTACAAAATCAGTCTAGAAAAATGCTCGATCATATCTAATCTATACATAATATAAAATAAAATTAAAAACTAATTTATTATAATAAATCCTAGCTTTGATATTTACTAAAATGTTTTTCTTTATGGTTTGAGTATTTTAAAAGTAAAATTTATTGTTAATTAATCAATATTGATTGATCAATAATTATTGATATCCTGACCTGTTATTTTGAAGTGAGTGATAATTTTGTTAATTCTTGTTTATTTATTTATTTCTATTTGTAACAAATTAATAATAACTACAAAATATTAGTACTCTTAAATAATTGTTAAATAAAATAAATCCGAAATACCCATGCTGTGTTATCTAGTTATTAAAATGTTAATAAATGTTTTAGCTGAGTAATACTAAGTAATAATGTGGTTGAAAATAAAATTTATCGAATTTGAGTTACTTTTTAAAATGTGTAATAATTTAAGTTAGAATTTTTTTCGTGCTATAGTTAGGGTCCTGGAAATATTAATATAAAATTTTAAGGTGCGATTATTTTAACAGTAAGTAATATTTATTGTTAATTAATAATTATTGATTTATCAAAAATAATTTTTATCCTGAGCAAATATTTTTGAATGAGCAATAATTTTATGAGTTATTTATTTAGAAAAAAATTGTCTTTTTCTCTCGCTGCCGTTTTACCCGTTACGATATTTACTTTCGAGTCGAGGTTTGAATAGCCAAAGAAGTTTCACTTCTATCACGTGTACTGAGTTAGAGGCGCTCTTAAAAAATATATTTTTCAGAATTTATTTAAAAAGCAAATACTAATATAAATGTCTATTTTAATTGGTAGGTTAAGATATACTGGTGCTTTAACTTGTTTCATAAATACTGAGAATTAATTGAAATTAAGTTTTTTCCCGATGGCGATATTTTTTTTTACGTAACTGTTCTTCATGCAGACTTGGTGAATGAAATTAATGGCATAAGTAAATTTCATATGCATCAGTTTAGAAAAATCAAAGTAAGTTTTATTTTATATTGTACAGCATTTTATACAGTCCGCGTAAAAAGGACACTTGGCAGAATCATATTCTCGTTCCCCATAATTAATAGTAGGCCTACATGTAAAATTTCCAGCCAAATATCTCAAAAAATTAAGTTGGTACATACTCATATTTGAAATTGTATGTGCAATTATTTTAGAATGCAGTGTTCTGTGTTTTATTTACGAACTACTATATTTGCTTCTGCTCTATAATTTCTGTTACCTTTGTTTGTGAGTGAAAGCTGCTAATACATATGAAAATTGCAATATTTCTGTTATTTTATTGCTTGAAATATAAAGTGACAAAGGAAATGTTGTTGAGAATGATAGTATACCTACACATTTGAGAAAAAGAAAATTGTTTATAAACAGAAAAACAAATATTTTAAAAATTGGAAAATTAAATGTGTTCGAGGAGAAGATTTTGTTTCTTCTTCACGGAAAGAAGAATGTGATAAGATAGCCTCTGAAGTACGGGCTAAAACATTTGATTTATTTGTGATGTTCAAACAAAAAAACCTTCATAATTCTTTCTTAAGAAAATGTATGCAATTTGCATCAAAATCTAAGAGGAAACCACTAAACACATAAATGCATTGAGTCACCACTTGGATATATAACAATTTTGTGAGCGGGATTAGGAGAAAGTTTTGTGGTAAATTTATTCTAAACTCGTATTCTCTGTAAAACATACTCGAATTATTTATAAGAAGCTCCTACCGAATTCATCGTTAGAAAGAAAGAAGAGGCAATCACGTAACTCGTTCTATAAATAAGTCTGATGAAGTTATAAAATGATGGGTTGAACTCTCAGTGACGAGTGACACGACTGTAGAGAAAAATAAGGTGAGCGAGACTTTCAGTACTCGCCAGTGATTTGTAAAAATCTAACATCGGTAACAAGCAGATTCCTGTGGTCTCATGTTGTTCATGCAGCAAATAAATTTATATGTAGAAATCAGACATGAACTATAACGTAAAATTCTTTTAAATAATGCCAAGGGTGATAAAAATACTACTAAATAAAGTATTTGCTTTTCAAGTACATACAAAAATTTCTATACGCGAATCACACACTTACTCTCTGCGCCCGCAGTTATAGAGTTCGCTGCCTTGATCGTAAACGTGGCTTGCCACTATCATGCACAGGTGTTTTTTATGACCATTATCATATAAAACAAATATATTAACCTCTGCTTAGAAGCTATTTTCTCGTTACTTCTTTAAGAAAAACACTGAGGAACTAATGAAAAATGTTTTTGCACAGTCTGTTTGCTTTTATAGAATTTCTCCAATACCATGCGAGTCGTCACGAAGGAAGTTTGTTTAGCCGTGCACATAATGCAGGACGACGAAGTCAGTGCATGCGAATCGCAACATGGCTCGTTATTACCGTCTATTATAAATGCATAATGGCAGGCCAATCTAACTTTGGGAAAAGTTGGGTTCTACTGATTTTGCTAGAAGAACCAAATGGTCTTCGGTTCGATAACGTGTACCTGTATTCAAAGTCGCTCCAACAGCCAAAATACCGGCATCTGGCTACGATTCTACGATCGATTGGAGGCCTGGAGTATTTTCCATTTAACGATAATGCAGATGTCGTTTATCCTAGTGAAGTAAAAACCAATTCCGTAATAGTTTTAGACGATATCATGGGCGAAAATCAACGAATAATACAAGAAAACTTCTCCATGGGTTTACCCGCATCAGACATATAGCAGGATTTTCTGTGTTCCAATGCGAATGTAATCGTGTTGTTTCGCATCGACCAACTTAGTTATGTCATGCTAATGACGATTACATAAACACCGACATGACGTTTCAGGAATTCAGAGACATTTCCTCCTTGTGCTGGTAAAACGAGCATGGTGTCCTTGTTAAAGTCAAGGACTAACCTCTATATATGTAAGGGCAGGTACAGACCAGTTTCGACCAGTTTATTATCAAACATGAGTCATAGCATTCGAAATTCTGTTGTAGCAGTCGTGCTACTGAACTGTATACATATCATTTTCAAGTCTCACATTGCAGATATAAGGAAATATATTTCGCTCCTGGATCAAAAATTTATAATGTGCACAATACGAATTACTAGAGTACCTAGTTGCTATCGAAAAGCGCGTAGAGGCCTCGGATTCTGGAGTTCTGGCATGATTTAAGTATGGAATGCAGAAAGACATGATGATTTGAAACCTTCCAAATGAGTCTGAGTGAATGCATCACTAACTCACCTGGCAACGAAAACAGATCTTGCTTAACAGAGCAAAAATATGATAGATTCGTCTATGGGAGATATCGATAAAGTTTCTTAGGACGAATAGAAAGTATAAAAGAAAGACATTCAACCTATCTTTGGCCAGTACAATGTTGGACTTGGCCAGTGACCTTCATCGCCATATACAGTCTGTTTGTACTAAATATCTACTTGCTAGAAGAGCCATACTCTTACATAAAATGGGAAATGAAGAGCTTTTTGAACTAATTATTACTCGTCTCGACGAACTGAAAAAAAAGGAAGAACCATCCATCACAGTGAAGACAGATGTTTATGACGAGGTGTTAATTGCAAAGAAGAGAAAATATGAACTATCTCCAGAAGAAGAAGACTTACCGAGTTAAACCACGAGGAAATATCAGGAAAATGTGGACACCAGGTTGATGCAATGTTCCGACCATACTGGAGATGTTTCTTTCACGAGTCGGGAGGGTGCAGTTCGGGAAACAATCCCTCCGGAGCGCGTGCGGTATCGCGAGCGTGGCGCAGCGCAGATACGGCGCGGCGTGACGTCACGCGCCGGCTATGCAATCGACGGCTCCGCTGACGAGGGGTTGCGCTCAGCGGCGATAAAACGCGGCGGCCGGGAAAAGGGGTTGAAAAGGAGGGTAGGGGGGTTGACCATTCCGCGTGCAGTTATACAGTTGGCTGCACTGGCTGCCGCTGGATCAAAACCCTCGTGTTCCGCGGGGGCCGGGTCGTTGTGTTCTCGTGCGCCCGAGGGGAGGGTGGAGTGGGGGAAGGTTTAAAAACAGATGGACGAGGAGGAAGGGGGGTCGAACAGCGGCAGTGGTGAGTGGGGGTACAAGGGATGTGCGGGGTTGAGAAGAGGATTGCCTGTGTGCGATAGTAAACAGTGACAGGGATGTGCTCTGGACCGCTTCCCACCACCCCATCCCCCCCCCCCCCAGCAATCCTGTCCGAGTCTGGCCACCAGATCTGCCCCGATAAACACACCAGGGCCAAAACAATAGGCCGGCGCCGCTTCGCAGCGGCCCTAAGCCTTCGCTGGTCGCCACCAGAACTGGGCTGTCCATGCTGTCGTCCGAGCCTGTGCGATTTCAACGGGAAAAATCTTTTTTGAAACGCATCCATGCTAATGTCCCTCCAGAAACTCTTTTCAGCTGTCGCCAAAATTTTTAATGTATCTAGTGAGTGAAGGGTTGTATCGCCAAATATTCTGAAATAGACCTCTGTACGTTGCCCGATAGTGCACTTACACCGTCATGCGCCTACTTTCTTGAAAAAGAGCCTCGAAATTCACTTTGCGCGTAAAAGAACTAGTGATAACTCCGCAAAGGAAAGGGTTACACGAGTTATTTGTGAATCCTCGTGTGGATTTTGAGGTGCTCTGAAAGGTTAGCCAAGCAGGAAATTGATGCAGTCGAATGAGAGGAAGTGCCGGGTGACAGTAGTGCCAGGCAGTGCCACAGTCAGCAGTGATCGGACCACAAGAGCCCAGGACTCAGAATGACGCTGTGCGTACACCAGTTGCAAGGGCCGGGACGGCTGGAAGCAACTACAACAACTATGAACACCCGACACAGGTGGACGAAGACCAAGCGAATGAAACACCTCAAGCTGATGCGCGGGGTAATGTGGACCCTCACATACTTAGGGACTCCGACACAAGTCTACGGCCAAGTGAGCTCATTCCCTACAATTCAGGCATGAGCCTACGAACGACCCACGTGAACAGACTTCTGTCGTCGGGGCCTGTCAGGATCTGACCTACGCGCGCGACATGCATTTATTTCATTTACATAACATACGTGTATTATTTCTCATTTTACTTCTCCATTTAAAATGTATTTAATGTAAATTTAAAAATGTTTTCACTCTTGATAAATGTAAAATATTTGAAGACTAACCGGGAAAAATACAAATAAATGCATTCATAAAGAGGTGAGTTTCATTTCGTTCCTCTGAAATTATACCCAATGGTCCACGGGAGACGGATTGAAGAAAAAAAAAATACGGTAGAGTAGCGATTCTACCCATTCCATCTTAGGTATATTTAAATAAATACTACCTATTGTAGACGTTGCCATGTGGCGACTTTCGGAAAATGTTTATATAGTTTTTCGTATCATGGTCCATAGACCCCAACACCATCGTCTACAATTCCAAAGAGGTAATTATTCACGCGTCTGTAGTGCAGAAATGTGTTCCTTTTCTTCGTGCGGTTGAAATAAAATATCGAATGTAAAGTTTCAGTACGCATCCGTACCTGTGTGATAGCACAACTCGAACTGTGGGCCTCATTGGACCGTAGGTAGTTTTGAAAACGCCCACGAGTGCAAGAGACCAATGACAGATACCCCTATCACCTGCAGTCCTGTTGGAAGATGAACACGTGTCATGAGCCAATGAACAGGAGACACCGACTTAGTTCGTGCGCAAGTAAGCGGGGTTCGTCCTGGTGGCGGGAAATTAACGCGGACCGTTGAAGGTTTCTGCGGAGAAGCGTTGCTCGTGGAAGGAGTCTGCGACCAGCAGGTATTTCCCTGGGGGGAGGGTAGGAGGGGGGTCGGCGGGGACACCCCGACCGCGCGGTGATTGTGGCCGCGGCTCCCACGTGACCTGGTCGTGCGGCCGTGTTATCGCCCTCCCCACTCCCTACCCCCTCCCTATCACCCAGGACCTGGATGGGAAGCCTTCATTTCACAGACGAGAAAGCCACACCCGAAGTTCCCCGAAGTTCATGCTCGCTTTTATTTTCCGTTCTATCTCATTGTATTAACCGGTGTGGCATTAAATTTTGCTGTCTATTAGGATAGGTTAGCTACATTATAAATACTTTAAAACATCGTGGATGGTTCGTTATATAAGGTAAGTAAAGCTACATTAAAAATACTGTAAAATCATTTTATGGTTGCTTAGCAAATAAATTTTTAATATGTAGCTATCCAGGGCTAGGAAACCGTTTACATGATTTTACAGTATCTTTAATGTAGCTATCCTAACCAAATCAACCGTCCACAATGTTTTAAAGTATTTATTTATAATGTAGCTAACCTAACATTTTACAATGAACAAAAATAACTGAAGATGCACAATCGGAGGTTTGGCTCTCTCGTCTGTGAAAAATGGACTTCCCTGTCTCGCCCTCCAAGGCCGCGTGATACCTCCGCCCTGCCTCCCGCCCAGACCTGCACCAACTGTTCCGCTGCGCGCTCCCGGGACAACAGTCAGACAGCCTAGACCCGCTACGGCCATTGGCTGACCGCCCTGTTGATACATACCTTGATATTGCGCGAGTTCGTCTGAAACGTAACTTTCAATATCGTTCGCAGTAACACCGGGTGTTATCCCAGCGCCTCCAATGTTTAAGGTTATTTGTGATCCATACTCTGAATCGCTTCCCAGTGTCAATTGCGCACTTAATAAGCGTGATATAACAAAATAAAAGTAAAATTATTGAACATTCGATAATCTTTTTTCCCCCGTGGATTTAAAACAAATATACTTGAATGAAACATTACGCGCCAATTCTCGTAAGAAATACTCAGTAACTATCATCTCGACAAAGCGTATTTCGTACTTGCAAATTAAACATAGGCATGTGTTTTACAAAGTTAGAATATCTTCTTTGTAGTATTACAAAATATTTCTAGACAACTGGTTTTCAAATGAATATATTTTAAAAGCACAGAATTTTGTTTTTCTGTGTGGTGTCAGGCTAAAATTCAAAGCCTTGTGTTTGCGCTACCAACGTTTGGTTTAACGTATGCTAAATTCTTAGGCAGAAAATTTTTTCTCTTGTTAAAAGTCACTACCTGATCGGCTCTCTTCTCGCACAGCTGAATATCGTTGGTCCACGGTTGCAGAGGTGCGTATCCAGATAAATGCGGTCTATCCATTAATATGGTGCATCAGTATAAAGGTTTGAATTCAAGCTTGCGATCCAATTTATGTGCAAAATTTCCAACCCATTTCCTATTAACGGTGAGGACCAATCGAAAAGAAAAAAACTGGTGTACCAAAATTTCTCTTGCAAATGTGTTTTAATATCAATCCCCTGTTTAGTTTTTGTGCCATTTTGGCTTGCGATGTTATACGAGGCGTAATTTTCTTATACCAGGATGAACTTCAAATACTTGTACGCACGTAAGTCAGGGTCATTTGTCCGTTGGCTGCGGTTCGTTTAACATTCCAGTCGATTTGCTTGTTATTAGGTGATTTTAATTTTGTAACGGTGTTTCTAGTTTACTGTATTTCAAGGCGTATCATGGTACACATTCAAGTCCATCTCGAAATAATACACATTCAAGCCTATCTCGAAATAATAAACATGAGTTTTGCATGTCCCTTGTGATGGATTGTAATGTAGTCATCGAGTTATTTGCACAATATTTGATGGCTCATGGAGATTGTGCATAAAAATTTTATCGATTTTTGTGATCTTTTTTGTTATGTTTTTTTATTCCAATTGGAAAGTGTGAAAGTGTAAGGCTCTGTGCCAAAGTTATGTCAGATTTATTGTTAGCTATTCAGAAGTGAAAGTGCCCGGGTTAATCAGAAAATGCAGTTGAACTGAATTGTTTTATTGTAAATTAAGAAAATGCGGTTTCAAGATACTAATTTAACTGCAACACAGCACAGAAATTTCCCGTGTTTCGAAGTTTAGCTACAACTATAAGTCTGAAAGATGTAACAAAAAAATATTTTGACAATAAAAAAGGTACCCTAAAATTAGCAATGCCATATTTCTGTTATGTTCCTACTGAAACAAAAACATGAAAAAAATTATATATCTTGATTGGAATTTAAATTATTAGAAAGGAAAGCTTCTAACCATTAATTTTTCTGTTGTTATTTCAAGAAAGATTCGGGTATTTGGTAAATATTTGCTATGGTATAATTGCGCAGATTAGCATGTATTTTGTATTCGAAAGCACACAGAGCATTCAAATATTTAAAAAATTATTAAATTTACTAAATTGTATTAAATTCAAGTAGTCTTTATATAGTGGACAGAATGACTTAATAAAACACCAACCGTAGATGTGAGGACAGAAAGGTGTGCATTACACATGAAACTGTCATATTTCTAAAATGCGGTAGCAAGTGAGCAATGAAGTGAGGAAGTATCACGGTCGTAAATTTTATAATTTATAAATGTCAAAAGTTAACTTCTAATCGTTAAAAAGAATTTTAGGAAGAACATGTGCACCAGTTATTGAGGCAGCATTTAACCTAGAAAGAAAATAAATGCATTAATTTCTACAGTGATAAAACACTGGTTTTCAGAAAAAATTATTTGCTTTATTGTGGTAATTTAATTAATTCGTTCATCAGCGAAAATGTTTTGATTTGAACTTTAAACAAAAAAAACCGCCCAATTACCACTCTTATTCTCTCAAACACATTTAGAGGCGTTCCATTCTTCCAACAGGTAGCAATATAATTCAACCAGAAAGTTACAGTTACGAAACTTTTTTTTTTATCATTTTGACGACTGCCACTTCGCCTGCAACGACCACTAATTATCAACGTCTCTCTTTCTCACGCATACACACGCGTGCCTTTTTTTTCCCCCAACAAGGACACGCTTCCGAACCGCCCCCCCCCCCCTTCCCCCCCACGAGATAAAAACTGTTATGTTGAGGGCTTAGAGGTCGCGTTTTTAGTCCGCGACTATTTGATTACCGGTGCCCGCGATGTGGTTGACCATCGCAATGCTTGCTTCTCCCTCTTCTCGCGAAGTATTTTTTTTTTTTACTCGCCGCGACCAAATTAAACGAAGTGCAGGAACCCGACAACAACAAAAAAAAAGCCTCCATCCTTCAACCACCCCGCTGCTCCACCCCTCTCCGCGGAAACACCCCCTCCCCCTTCTAGAGAGCCCGTTTGAATAAGTGCACAAGAATGCACCGGCACAAACGACTGGCCCGTCGCTCTGCCAGCCAAACGGTTTGGAAAACCCGCTGCGTCGCACCACGGGGGAGCTCGTTCAAACTAGATTCCTGGCAGGCAGCGCTGTGTGCGGCGCGCGGGCGAATTACTCCCTGCGCTCACACCCCCCTTGAACCCCACCACGCATACATCCCCTTCCCTACCCCTTTTCATCGCTCCAACCAATCCTCACCGGTCCTCTGCGGCGGAAACAAGTGAAAATGACCACCAGGAAATTTTAAAAGGGGCATCACACCAAAGGTATGCGCTTTGCGCGAGGAATAGGAGTTTGGCAAATTGAGTTCCTAGACAGTCATGTTTTTATTTTTATTTTTATTTTTAATTCTCGTCATATATATATGGAAAATAACTTTTTTTTTTAAATTCTCTCAAATAAAATATTGGGAAAATCAGACAACAAAGGTTTTGAATTTTGGAAGTATCTATATACATTTCTCAGCTGTGTACACACAGAATAGCGAATGTGTTTGGCTGGAGCCACGTATTTTCCGCGAAAAATATCTCAAAATTGCAATAATGGATGCAAGGGCAAGCGGTTTCTCCTTTGTAATTGGTGACCGTCTGCAAGAGAAGCCGTTGCCTTATTTGGACAGGTATCTCAGGACCCGTTTGCTTCCACACCGGATGGATGTTATTCGTGTGCCAACGGTAAGAATGCGCTTGAAATCAACTCAACCAACCAACGATGCTACAGTCGTATAGCTCTCACCCAGTCTCGAAATGTTTTCGCGATAACTACATGCCCCTAAGTATGTATAGAAAGTGAGGAAGGCATCATTAATCCAATAAGAATTATGGTTTTGTTTAGGAATCTTGGGTGACTTCTGCTAAGAGTAAGCAGCATGTATAATTAATTCTGACACAATATTTACATTAACATAAAACAAACATGCAATGAGTTTATAAAACATGTGTAATATTAACTTTTTTCTGATTTGACAGTTCTCATAGAATTGCTACTGGTACCCGATTTCCAACCATCACTAACTGTCACATTATGTTTGTTTACGAACACTGAAAAACATTTTTTTATCAACATTTTGAAAATAACAGCTGTGGAGGAAATCTGCGAATACTAGAGATACGGAAATTTCGCGAATTCAATTAATCACAAGTTCGAATGCAAATCTTCACACTCCCGCACTGCGTTCATGATTGGACCGCAGTTATTTCGACACGCCCCTCTACGACCGTGAGGCAACGATGCCCAGATATGAGAGAAGTAAGAGAATAATGTAGTGCCAATTAACAAGAATCAAAATGTTCTTGCTAAGAAATCAACTTATGGGAAAGAAAAAATGGGTTGAACACGCATATTACTTTGAATTCTACCCTGAGGCCAGACGAAGACCATTGGTTCTGAGATTGAAAACCGTCGAATTTAAGACAAGTTAAGTGACTCGGATACCATAAGATAAATGTTAATACACAACAAACCAAACTAACCGCATGATAAAATAACAATCTTACGTAGAGGGTGAGGTACAGTCTTAGGACAACAGGCTATTTGAGAATAAACGTTGGGTTAGGGCGACGACACCGGCCTATAAATTTAATATCTCATCGTCTGTGCACTCAACACCCTGGAGTGGAGTGCAGGCGCCATCTCGTGCTGTACCATGTACCAGTAACCAAACTTTTATACCAGAAATACAATGACTGGTATACAGAACATTCTTGGTAACATACTTGGTAAGTCACATGTGTTGCATGAGCCATCACATAAAGAAACCGAGACCCGGAATTTTTGAGGAATATTCTGGACATCAGTTAGACTTCAAAAATCTATCTATACCTTAGCTTTGATTTGAAAATATGCTCACAATCACAGCTATAGCCCGTCCCACTCTTAGATTGCAGTACACGGCTTATGGCGCGCGCTGTTGCCAAATCTCTAACACATTACGAATTTCAGGAGATGCGTGTCTTTGTAATTTGGATAGAACAAGAAGCTTTTTAAGAAATCATATCGTAATTTATAATATTTTATACTATTACACATATAAATTTGTAATAATGCCACTTTTATGTAAATTTCAAATAAAAACTACCTATTGTAGACGAAATTTTCTTATAGTTTTCTTTTCTGTTCTAAAAATCCCATATATATACCTATATAATTATATATATATATATCACATTTTCATGGGCCTGATAAATGCCGTATTTTTGGACAAGTCATGTCCAAAATGATAAATAAAATACGGTAATGGAAATTCTCGGTCGAGTAAGTTATGGCAAAAATCCGAACAATTGGTTCGAAATGGGGAATATTTTTTGAAAAACAGAAAAATCGCAACAACTCCCATAATATGAATAATATCGAATCCGTTTTAAGGTATGATAACTCGGATTACCTAATGCCGAAAAATGTTTTCTAAATACATTTTTGATACGACCAACCATAACTGCATGGGTTCGAAAAAAAATTTCACCGGACAAAAGAACGTAACTGCCTTAGTAGACACATTATCAAATCTGTTTAAATTGTTTGTAATAATATCATAATTATTTTCCAAAACTTTGTCTAAAACAATGTTTGATAAGACGCTTGGTGAGAAGGATAGAAAAATAATTCAAAATTTTGTACCATGATTGCTATTAAATTCCTTCGTATTTATTTCATACATTTTAAATATTATGTTCAAGAATCGATTATAATATTTTTTGTTGACTAAGGAAGCCATGTATTTGAAATTGCTTGTAGGACAGAACCCCACTTATCTAAACACACGACCCTGTTTCCTCTTACGACGGCAGCGCGCGCTCTTGTACTGATAAGACACATCTTTAACAGCTATTTCCACGGAAACTGTAGAAGCAATTGAGATGGCGCTGCTTTTAAAAACTAATTCAATTCATTGTGAACATTTTTCTCGCTTTCGTCCCCCATCTATCTTTAATAGAAAAAAAATTTTCCGCGGGTCAACTTTTTGATGTGTCAGTTTGTGAGAAAATGCATTTCAATATATTAAAAAAATTATTTAAGTGAAACCTGTACAGTTTTTGTCTTAACATTTGTTCGGTGGCGTCCTAAGGCAAAAAAATCTGAATGAAATACACATGTAGGTTTTTTTTTTTTTTTTATGTGAAACATATCGGAATACTTCAAAACAGTTCGCAGCGAATAAGTTATGTTTTTTAATTTTTTCGGACTCTTAAAATATTGTTAAGTATTCAAAATAAGCATTGCCTGATGCGTATTTTGATTCTATACAATATGAAAAAAAGCTTGGTCCAAAAATTAAAATTTTAAATTTCGTTTGATATTTGGCAACAACGCACGAAGAAACAAGGACAGTGCTAACGGCAATCGGCGTGTGTTAGAGAGAGAGAGAATGCGCCCATTTACTTCCATACTGCAATCTAAGAGTGGGATGCTCTATAGCAGTAGAGAGACCAAATCACATCCAAATACCCAAAATAACGAAATGTTCTGTACACTGTAACTTTTTGCTTGTAAATGGAACAGAAATATTAATATAAAATTACCTGTATTTGAAAATTTGTATATTTACATGAAAACAAATTAATCACTACAAAATAGTGTTCGCAGTAGTACTGGGTTTGGATTTTTACTCGGGCATTTATCCTTTGTTTTGTTCCAGAACCTCCAATAGTTAAAGTTATTTGTAATCCATTCTCTAAAAACAGTTTTTTCATTTTAACTGCGCACATAATAAGTATGATTCAAAAAAAAAAGTCAAGCTGTTGAATTTTCGATTATATTTTCCATTTTTCATTAATCATGCCATAAATAATAATAAATAAAAGTATAAAACCATGCGCAAATTTTTGTAAGTAGGCTATTACTCAGTTTTATTTCGAAAAACGTATTTCATATCTGCAAAAATAACCATGACCATGTGTGGTACAAATTTAAACTATCTTTCTTGTAGTATTAAAAAATATTTCTTGGAAACGGTTTCTAAAGGAAACTTTTGTAAAAGTACAGACATATTTTTTCTGTGAATAATAAATCAGCCAATAGGAAAGCACATGAGTGTAGAGTATACATAGGACTGTGAATGACCGTAAAATTTTCCGTCGCATTCTGAACGTTGCACTTTTCATTACCTGCTTATCCCGGGCGATACACATTATTATTCTTTTGTTGTACTTTGACAATAGATTCCTTTGGAGACCAGTTGCCAAGAAATAGTTTGTATGACTACAAAAAATATATTGTAAATTTGTACAATACTTGTCTATGGTTATTTTTGATTATATAAAAAATATGTTTTTTGATATCTTACTGAATATATCTTACGAAAATTGGAACAAAAATTTTAATTTTAATTGAGGTCTCATTAAAGCACAATTTTTTTAAAACATGATAAAATTTGATCGAATATTCAATTATTTCTTTTGTTTTTATGCTTATTTATTTGCGCAGTTAATACTGGAAAGCTTTTCAGGGAAAGGTTTGCAAATAACTTCAACTATTGGAGGTACTGGATCAACACAAATCAAAAATGCCCAGAAACGAATACAAGCCCAGTATTACTGCGAACAATATTTTGTAAAGATACAATTGTTTTCATATCAATGAAAAACTTTTAAAATATATAAATGTTTACATGACTACTTGTGATCGAGTCACAGAACAAAGTTAGATTGGGGAGAAGCTTCACGGGGACTGCACTGCCCACACGTGGACTGACATCGGCCGCAGATCGATGGCGGGCCCGCGACGAGCGAGCACCTCGCCTGTCTGCCACGCGGCCAACTGCGGCCAACTGGGGCTTACTGTGGCCAACTGCCACCAACTGCGGCCAACTGTGGCCAACTTTGGCCAACTGCGTTCAACTGCGGCAAACTTCTACCAACTGCGGCCAACTGTGGCTAACTGAGGCCAACTGCGATCAACTGTGGACAACTGCGGTCAACTGGGGCCAACTGCGGTCAACTGGGGCCAACAGCGGCCAACTGCAGCAATCGTTGAGAGGCAGCCCCGAAGCTGCGCCGTTCAACTTACAACTTTACTTCACCTGCCTTTCCTCACTTGATAACTACGTAGAGTCCAAGATGTGCTCAGTAGTAAAGATTACAGATATTTTAAAATGTGTACATTTTGATGAAAAAACTGCATCACTACAAAATAGTGTTCGCAGTAATACTGGGTTCAGATTCTTACCCGGGCACTCATTCATTGTGTTGTCCCAGTACATCCATTAGTTTCAGTTCATTGCAAACCGTTCCCTGAACAGGTTTCCAGTTCCAAGAGCCCAGATAATAATCATTATACAACAAAATGGAGTCAAATGGTTGATTAGATTAAATTTTCCAAGGTTTAAAAACATTATGCTTGAATTAAACATGAATATAAATATAAAATACTGGCCAATTTTGGTTAGAAATACTCAGCATTATCTACTAAAACGTGTTTTATATGCGAAAAAATAATCATAGCCATGTGTTGTAAAATATACAAAATCTTTCAGTGGGCGCATGCAGGTTCATCTTGTGGTCAAGGACGCAAGTGTGTAGGACTCACATGGGGAGGGAAGCGTGAGGGTAAAACCAGATATTTCTTCTCAGTAGGTGGTTTGGCCATTTTTATATTTGTTTACTAACCGTCAGCCAACGAAGAATAGTCCTAAATCGGCTGACCCTATGTAAATATTTAAAAAAATGGTTGTCTGTAAAGTCGGTTTACGGACGATAGTTTAACGTGACAACGTCATAACAAAACATTGATGAAATGATTGCATACTTTTATGAATAAAATTGAATTATTTTTATTGAATCATCACTATTTTGTATGGATACAAAAAAGGAGTGAAATGAAATCAAAAATTATATTGATAAATTTACTTTTATTTGCACTCATTAATTCAAATATGTTTATTACTTTAACGAAGAGATTATTTTAACTATAACTTTTATACATGTTTGCTATTTAACTTCTTCCAATCTGTGTTATTCTGTTAAGGATAGGACGATGATAGGAAAAGTAGGAACGAATGGGAGTGTTTCAAGTTGAATGTGCCTCGAAAAAGTCAAATCGATGGTTGTTGCAATCGAGTGGAAGAGAGATAGATGCTGCGCAAGCGTACAATGAGCGTAACGGGACACAGCGTAACGGGACAATGTGCGTTACGGGACACTTTTCCGTGCTTGCAGCCGGCGTTCATCGATTTAGTTGTCACGTCAAAAAACAAATATACAAACAACATAAACACGGAATGTAAATTTAAAAAAATTGTGAAAGCGAAAAGCTTAAAGTGAATACTGTTAAAATACCAAAAATAAATCATTTTCATACAATGGGCGAAAAACTTTATAAAGTTCAAAAACATACCAGTTAAACCCAATTTTTTTTGGCCCTGTTTTTTAGTTCATCGTCCCTTTTTCACAGTTGCGATAGCTTCCACAGTGAAGGGCTCCTTTGCTATCGCAGGGCACGGGCCTAGGCGCCACGCTGGTCTGACGTCACGCAGGTGTCCCGCTGTCTCCCAACATCTCTTCAGCGTAGCGGTCAACAAATGCGGGCACACGGTTCAACAAAACGTACCGGGGACCGACCATGGCCTACACAGGGAGAATTTTTTGTATTATTAAAAATTATATGTATTCCTTTGGAAACCAGTTGCCAAAAAAAAGTTTGGAATTCTACATGAAATATACTGTCATATTGTAAAATACATGACTATGGTTATATTTGCACGTATGATATACTTTTTTTTCTAGATAAAACTGAATATTTCATACAAAAATCGTAACATATTTTTTATATTAAAAATAATGTTTAATTCAAGTAAATATATATTAAACAATTTAAAAAAGATAGCCAAATATTCAACAGTTAGTAATATTTTATTTCGCTTATTTACGTGAGTAGTTAATACGGAACTATATACGAATAACTTTAACTAATGTACAATAGAAAGCATAAATGCCTGGGTAAGAATCCAAACGCGGTAGGTATTACCGCTAACCTTTTTTTTTATTTTAGTTATATAGTTCCTTGCGTGTAATAGAACAAAATTTAAAAAATCTGTAATTTTACATAATAATTTCAGTTCAATTTGCAGAAAACATTTCACAGTGTGCCGTAAGTAAACATCCCAGCATTTGCCTGGAATGATACCGCGAAACCAATGGGAACCGCAAGTAAGGCTGGCTGAACCGGGGTTCCAGACTAGTGTCGCCTGGAATGCAAGGCCAGTGTTTAAGCACTGCGTCACCTCACTTATGTGAGGACATAGGTGAAACCTATCCACCCCATCTGAGTCAAAAGTCTGACATTATCGAAATTTTACTACCGTGAAAGAGAAGTTTAAACACAACAATAAAACACCCAAAAGAGTGCACAATTATTTTCAGCGGCCGGGTTTTAATTTTGGATCTGAAATAAACATTGGTTCTACCACGCTATAAAATATTTTTGTTAATGGAACAAAAATATTTATGTAAAATATTAGATTTTTTTAAATGTGTACATTTTTCATGAAAACAACTACTCACTACAAAGTTCGCTGTAATACTAGGTTCAGATTCTTACACGGGCATTTATGTTCTGTGTCGTGCCACAGCATCCATTAGTTAAAGTTTATTGTAAACCTTTCCCTGAATAGCTTTTCATTTATAACTGATTACATAATAAGTTTAATAAAACTAAATTAATTCCAATATTAAATATTATGTTATATTTTCCAAGGTTTAATATAACTATGCTTCAATGAAAAATCAATTAACATATTAAATTAACCGACAATTTTGATAATAAATTCTCATTATTTTTTTGAAAAACGTATTTCTCATTAACAAAAATAACCATAGCCATGCGTTTTACAAATATAGGAAATCTTTCTTCCAGTATACAAACTATTTCTTGGAAATTGGTTTCCAATTGAATCTTTTCAAAATCTATACAATAATAAAACAGTAGTTTTTTTTCTGTCTGTCTTTTTGTACGCGGTGTTCTATAAAACTACTATACGAATTTTAATGGGGTTTTCAAGCTTACTTGAGCGTAGCAGGGAAAGAAATATAAGCTTTATTTCATCAAAATCGGCTCAAGGAAAGAAAACATATCTTAATTTTATGACATACAATATAATCATTATAAGAAGCCATTAAGTTTTGCTATTGTAAGGAACTAAGTAGAGAGTAAGAAAAAAATAAAGATCCTGACAGTTTGTAGTGTCGCCATATTTGTTTCAATTTTCAATACCCTTTTTGTATATTACAATTTAAATTGCAGAAAAAAATCATGTTTCATAGATCCCTAAAAAGTGAGTATGTGTCATTTCTCTATGTCCACGAGGTCTCGCCGCGTCAATTTTCTCCTTGGGGCGAACCCGTCCGCCTAATTAAATAAACAGCTTTTATCGTTGAATGATTTCATGATTTATTTCATGAAAATCTGATCTCAAAAAAAGTTAGTTTTATAGACATTCAATAGGTCTCCACCTCTCTCTCTCTCTCTCTCTCTCTGAAAATGAATCTATGAATCGTTGCAAATTTATTTCCTTTATTCATATCATAATCTTTGTTTGTTGTGGTTGCAAGTTTTCTGGTAATTGTTACAATATGTAAGGTTGTGTTTGGTTACAAGTTTGTGTTTTATTATTGTGTGAGTTTTCGGATTGGTTTCCATCTGTTCAAGCTGCCAGCAAAGATAAGAAATAATAACTGAAAGTTATGAGTAGTACATAAAGTAGGTTTCATTGTTTAATATTAACCAATAATGTTACACATTATCTATTTTCCAATTCCATACAACCAAAAAATTATGTTTAAGTGTTTTATCTTTTGTTTTAAAACTTGAAATCTCCATAACTGCCGAGTACATGTTGAGAATAACTTTAATAATATCTCACCAATAAACTATATACCTTCTGAATCTTCCTATTAATGTGGATGGCTACGAATTTATCTTTGTAGTTTTGTTAATTTTTTCTGGATTTAATGTAATATATATTTTTAAAGATAACATGGATTTACATATATTTTGTTTGTTTCGCAGGTTTGTAAAAAAATGACTCGAAAAAGGTCTAATCTGTCTTCTAATACTAGAGCAGCAAAAAGATTGAAAACTATTAGATCTCAAGAAACTAATGAAGAAAGAAACAACGACTAAGCTCTCAGCAGGAACGTCAGTCATCGTCTCGCGCCTCAAAGACTTTCAATGAAAGAGAATGCAGGTTGAACACTGACCATGAACGCTACAGGTTGTCTCGCGCTTCGAAAACATTTACAGAAAGCGAATCCCGTCTGGCAGTTGACCGTGAGCATCATATGTTGTCTCGCGCCTCCGAGACTTTTACTGAAAGAGAATGCAGGTTGAACACTGACCGTGAACGCTACAGGTTGTCTCGCGCTTCGAAAACATTTACAGAAAGCGAATCTCGTCTGACAGTTGACCGTGAGCATCATATGTTGTCTCGCGCCTCCGAGACTTTTACTGAAAGAGAATGCAGGTTGAACACTGACCGTGAACGCTACAGGTTGTCTCGCACTTCGAAAACATTTACAGAAAGCGAATCTCGTCTGACAGTTGACCGTGAGCATCATATGTTGTCTCGCGCCTCCGAGACTTTTACTGAAAGAGAATGCAGGTTGAACACTGACCGTGAACGCTACAGGTTGTCTCGCACTTCGAAAACATTTACAGAAAGCGAATCTCGTCTGACAGTTGACCGTGAGCATCATATGTTGTCTCGCGCCTCCGAGACTTTTACTGAAAGAGAATGCAGGTTGAACACTGACCGTGAACGCTACAGGTTGTCTCGCACTTCGAAAACATTTACAGAAAGCGAATCTCGTCTGACAGTTGACCGTGAGCATCATATGTTGTCTCGCGCCTCCGAGACTTTCACTGAAAGAGAATGCAGGTTGAACACTGACCGTGAACGCTACAGGTTGTCTCGCACTTCGAAAACATTTACAGAAAGCGAATCTCGTCTGACAGTTGACCGTGAGCATCATATGTTGTCTCGCGCCTCCGAGACTTTTACTGAAAGAGAATGCAGGTTGAACACTGACCGTGAACGCTACAGGTTGTCTCGCACTTCGAAAACATTTACAGAAAGCGAATCTCGTCTGACAGTTGACCGTGAGCATCATATGTTGTCTCGCGCCTCCAAGACTTTTACTGAAAGAGAATGCAGGTTGAACACTGACCGTGAACGCTACAGGTTGTCTCGCACTTCGAAAACATTTACAGAAAGCGAATCTCGTCTGACAGTTGACCGTGAGCATCATATGTTGTCTCGCGCCTCCGAGACTTTTACTGAAAGAGAATGCAGGTTGAACACTGACCGTGAACGCTACAGGTTGTCTCGCACTTCGAAAACATTTACAGAAAGCGAATCTCGTCTGACAGTTGACCGTGAGCATCATATGTTGTCTCGCGCCTCCGAGACTTTTACTGAAAGAGAATGCAGGTTGAACACTGACCGTGAACGCTACAGGTTGTCTCGCACTTCGAAAACATTTACAGAAAGCGAATCTCGTCTGACAGTTGACCGTGAGCATCATATGTTGTCTCGCGCCTCCGAGACTTTTACTGAAAGAGAATGCAGGTTGAACACTGACCGTGAACGCTACAGGTTGTCTCGCACTTCGAAAACATTTACAGAAAGCGAATCTCGTCTGACAGTTGACCGTGAGCATCATATGTTGTCTCGCGCCTCCGAGACTTTTACTGAAAGAGAATGCAGGTTGAACACTGACCGTGATCGCTACAGGTTGTCTCGCACTTCGAAAACATTTACAGAAAGCGAATCTCGTCTGACAGTTGACCGTGAGCATCATATGTTGTCTCGCGCCTCCGAGACTTTTACTGAAAGAGAATGCAGGTTGAACACTGACCGTGAACGCTACAGGTTGTCTCGCACTTCGAAAACATTTACAGAAAGCGAATCTCGTCTGACAGTTGACCGTGAGCATCATATGTTGTCTCGCGCCTCCGAGACTTTTACTGAAAGAGAATGCAGGTTGAGCACTGACCGTGACCGCCACTTGAATGTTGATCAATTACGGTACTCGCTAAACAGAATTTCCTTTTCATCTGAAGACTCTGATGATACCCAAGAAGCTGTTACGGAGCATGAAGTATTTCCTTGGGTTGATAAAGAAAAGAGTGCATTTACTTATACAGAAATGATTAACTATGCTGCCTTTGCTTCAGTCGGGGGAATGATTGTTATCTGTCCGTTTTGTAAAGCTTTTAAGTGGCAAAAAGAAACAATTGGGATGTGTTGCTCTAATGGAAAAGTGTATATCGAAAATTTTAACAACCCCCCTGAGATCTTGAAAGCACTACTAAATGGTGACCATCCACAATCACGACACTTTTTAGAAAATGTTCGAGCATTCAATAGTGCCTTTCAAATGACATCCTTTGGAGTAAAACAAATATCAGAGGGAAATTTCATGCCTACCTTCAAGATTCAGGGTCAGGTTTGCCATCTTATAGGTTCGCTGCTGCCTGAATATGAGCCAAAGTTTCTTTAGATATATTTTGTGTCAGACTATAAAGAACAGGCAAATATTAGGAACCAAAACTTTCCACAGTTAAATGGTACCCTTATCAATGTTCTTCAAAATATTCTGCATCAAGTGAATCCATATGTGCAAAGTTTTAAATCCGCATTGGAATCTATTCCACCAGGAAAAAACAATGATTACAAATTTGTCATTAACACAGACAACCGACCCACTACTGAACATCGTGGCAGATACAATGCTCCAGTCACAAATGAGGTTGCAGCTTTTTTAGTAGATAAAGAATGCGAACGTCGTTATATCGTGTTGCGCACTCGAGACGATCACCTTCAACGCATCTGCGAAACACACGGGGCTTATGACACATTGCAGTACTCATTGATATATTGCCATGGTGAAAATGGATACAACTTCGGGATACCTCAATTTAACCCCAGCACAAGAGAGCCCAATTTGAATAAAAAAGTATCAGCGCAACAGTTTTATGCTTTTCTTCTGCAAGTATTACACGATAGCTTTGTCTACTTGCAAAGATTTCGGGGGTTGTTCAGTCAGTTTATTGTCGATATGTATGTCAAAATCGAGACGGAGCACTTAGTATACATACGGACCAACCAAAAACAATTGCGCGCGGAAGAATATGTGCATTTACGAGATGCTATGCAACAAGATGCTGACTTAGAGAATCTCGGCCGTTTAGTGATCCTTCCATCCAGCTTCACAGGCGGGCCACGTTATATGCACGAGCGTACGCAAGATGCATTCTGCTATGTCCGAAAATATGGCCGCCCAGATCTATTCATCACGTTTACCACAAACCCAAAATGGCCTGAAATCACACAAGCACTTTTAACAGGTCAAGCATCTTATGATCGTCATGTTGTGGTCACGAGAGTATTCCATTTAAAATTGAAATTATTGGTGGATTTACTCACTAAAGAAAATGTTTTTGGGTCAGCATTGTGTTTGATGTACAGTGTCGAATGGCAGAAACGCGGCCTTCCTCATGCACATATCCTACTCTGGTTGCATGAAAAAGTACGTCCCATTGATATCGACAGTGTGATAAGTGCCGAATTTCCTGATCCCAAAGAGGACCCAGTGCTTTACCACATCGTTAAAACACATATGGTGCATGGCCCCTGTGGTACCATAAATAGGAGCTCTCCCTGCATGAAAGGTGGCCGCTGTACGAAAATGTATCCCCGCGCACTTACAGAGCACACACTAACAGGTGTAAATGGATATCCCATGTATCGACGTCGTTCCCCAGAACAGGGCAGGTTCACTGGAGAAAGTAGAGTATGCGGACAGCAAATTACAATCAATAATAGCTGGATTGTTCCTTCCTCGCCCTTACTCTCTAAAACGTTGTGTACACACATCAACGTGGAAATTTGCAATAGTGTTTCGGCAATAAAGTACATTTGTAAATATGTAAACAAAGGTAGCGACCAAGCGGTATTTGCTCTGCAAGGAAGCGACCGAGACGAAGTTACCAGTTACCAAACCGGATGTTACATAAGTACCTCTGAAGCCATATGGCGAATACTAGGATTCTATATACATGAGCGACATACCACGGTCATGCATCTGAATGTTCATCTGCAAAATGATCAGCGGATATACTTTGACCCTGGAAATGTAAGAGACCATGTGGGAAATCCTAGGCAAACCTCACTTTTGGCTTTTTTCAAGCTGTGTCAAGAAGATGACTTTGCAAAAATGCTAACCTACCTTATTACACTTTTGACAAGCGAAGACGTGTCTTCAATCGTCGACGACGCGGTCAGCTGGTGGAGGGATTTCCAGGAATGTGTAGAGATGCTGCTTTAGGGCGAGTGTACACCGTTCACCCCAAAAATGGTGAATGATATTACTTGCGCATGTTGTTGCATACTGTTCGAGAGCCCACTTCATTTGCCTTTTTGAAAACAGTCAATGGCGAAGAGCATGCAACATTTCAAGCAGCTTGCAGGGCACTCCATTTGTTTAAAGGAGACCAACATTGGGACGAAACTCTTGAAGAGGCCTGTGTCAGCGATAGTCCCAAACACTTGGGTCATTTGTTCGCTGTGATGTTGGTGTTCTGTGGTGTTTCAGATCCTTTGGCATTATGGCAAAAATACAATTCATATCTTTCTTAAGACTTTATACACCTCCTACAACACAATTCAGAAAAAAAAATTGATACGAATGACGAAAGAGCAATCAGCCTTTGTTCCATTCATGATATTGTGTTTTCGATTGGGAGCAACTCCGTAAGTGAATATGGCCTTCCTGTTCCCCAAATTCTACCCGATCAACCACGCCTCAATCGCGAATATGTTGCTGAGACTAGCTACAATACTGCAGCATTGACCACCACAGTAAATGACCAGTGTGGTCGTTTCAATCTAGAACAATTGGATATATTTCAAACAGTCATACGAAGCGTACTTCATAATGAAGGGAAGCTATTTTTCTTGGACGCCCCCAGTGGTACTGGAAAAACCTTCATGACAACAGCAATTCTCGCTGAGATCAGGCGACAAGGTAAGATTTCCCTGGCAAAGGCTTCATCAGGAATTGCAGCTACTTTACTCCCTGGTGGAAAAACAGCTCATGCTATGTTAAAAATTCCAATCGATTTAGACACTAATGAATCACCAACATGTTCGATAACAAGAAATTGTGATATGCAAAAGTGTTACAAGATTGCTCTCTAATCGTTCGGGATGAATGCACGATGGCGAATAAAAAAGCAGTTGAAGCTGTGAACAGGACACTACGGAACATTACGCGCGATGAAAGGCCAATGGGGAATGTCACACTACTCTTTTCTGGAGATTTTCAGCAAACTCTACCTGTTGTAAATCGAGGGACTAGAGCTGATGAAATGAAAGCATCACTGAAGAATTCTTACCTCTTGCCTCGAATAAAAAAACTGCAACTAACAATTAACATGAGAGCACAGCTGGGTGGTAATTCTCATGCGCAAGAATTTTCCGGTGTTCTATTAAAAGTGGGAGAAGGTGCCCTCCCTGAGCAACACTGTCAGGTGATGCTTTCAGAAATACTTCGAAGAGTCGTATCTTCGGACGACGAACTCATACGTTCGGTATTCGGGGATCTGTCAAACATACAACATCAGGAACATACATGGTTATGTGAACGTGCCATACTCACTCCAAAAAAAGACCAAGCTGCTGCAATAAATGAAAAAATTATAAACGAATTGAATGGGGCTGAAGTGGTTTACACATCGTTTAACAGCGTCCTTAATCAAGACGACGCCACTAATTATCCAGTTGAGTTTTTGAGTTCTCTCACTGCAAGTGGTCTTCCTGTTCACAAAATTGTTCTCAAAGTCGGTGTTCCAATAGGGTAGACCGGGGGAAATCGGGTCACGGGGTAAACCGGGTCATCGTAACAATATCTGCTGTCTTGTGGCGAAAGAATGAACTGGAGTCTACGGAACCTACCAAAGAGTGCTGCTATCTGTCTATACAACCGTCCACTACAAGGCGAACATCGTCTGTAACAACATTCTGGTAGTCTGTGCGACATGAACCCGAATCTGTGTAGTCCTGAAGTGGAAAATTCTTAACAATGTAAGTTTTATTTTGTTTCAAATAAGCCTTTACGTTCGCATTTCGAAATAGTATTGTAGTTTAAGTAATGGAGTACGAAAATATGTACCCAATTAACATTCTTCTGCATTACTGAAGTTCTATATGTTTGACAGAATTTATAGTATTTTTCTTTTTTTTTAAAGTGCGAAATGGGGTAACTCGGGTCGCTGCCGTTGGGGTAAAACGAGTCACTGCATACAGTGGGGAAATCGGGTCGCTTCATATATTTGCTATATATTGTGAAGCACTTTATTCTTCTTTCTCAATTTTTAAGTTAAGACCTATTCTAAATAAGTGGAAAAAATGAATTTAAGGCACATGACTTCAACTTTAGTTAAAATTTGTAAGTACTTATAATAATATTGAAGTTTAGGACATGTTAAAATAATGAAAATATTATCCATGTAAGTATAGAATTACGTGTTCACTGCCAAATATGTAAGTGGAAGGAGCACCACAGAAGAAGTGAGATGCCTGTTACCAACACCGGAAAAATTAACACCAAAGGGAATAGGTGAACGAAAAACTGTTGCTTCTCTAAGGCTACTGTCAAAAGAGAATCGCACATTGTTGGAATCCGGGAAATTGAAAAGCAAGAAGCAGGTGTTAAATTAAGTTCAAAGCAAAGCAACATTGAACCTCTGAAGACGAAGAAGCGAACAAAAACTAAAAACACGTCCGAGTTGGAAATTTTGGAAGAAGGCCAGGATGATGAGGAAGATGTTCTCTGCAACATGTGCAAGATTGCATACAAAGACATCAGAAGCTGCACTGCTGGAGACTGGATTCAGTGCCAGTCTTGCAAAATGTGGTACCATGAGCGCTGTGTCAATGCTTTTCAGTGTAAACAGTTTGTATGCGGAATGTGTCTGTCAAAACAGTAAAGAAAATCTGTTGATCCGATTTGCCCCACTTGTGATCCGATTTACCCCACTTCTGTCCAAATCGGGTCAAAACATTTCATTTTCCTTTTATCAAGTTTAATGTCAATTCGTAAGGAAGATTGGCTAATGTTTGTATGTAAATATGTACATAAATGTATGACTGATATTACTGTAGATTATTTTATGGTAAATTAATATTGGTTTTATACTTATTCAGGAATTTCAAAAAATTGACCCGATTTCCCCCGGTCTACCCTAATGCTTCTGAGGAACCATACTCCCCCCAAATTGTGCAATGGAACCCGACTTAAAGTAACTGCTCTACAATGAAATATAATCGAAGCTGAGATTCTTACTGGATGTGGCTCAGGTGAAACTGTTTTCATACCATGCATACCGATCATCCCGAATAACTTCCCGTTCAGGTTCAAGCGCACACAGTTTCCAATAGCAGTTTGTTGCGCGATGACAATAAATAAGTCTCGGGGTCAGAGCCTTAAGGCAGCTGGTGTAGACTTAAGGTCTGATTGTTTTTCCCACGTCCAAATGTATGTGGCTTGCTCGCGAGTCAGTAATGCAGACAATCTTTACATTCTAGCTCGAGACGGAAAAAACAGTAAATGTGGTTTACAAAGAAATTTTATTAAGTGTCTTCCGAACATTACATTTGAAAGTAGAAACATATTTACCCAAAATTTAGGTAGTAACATATTTTTATTGCAAAGACTGAAATAGAGGTGAGAAAAATTATCATTTGTAAACATAAGAAAACTACTACAACTGTATCAACTGTTATGTTATATTGTTATATTTCTAAATGGTGCAAGATAATACAAAATTCCATGCGGAAAAAGTCGTGGGCAGCAGCTACGTATAGTTATAGGTATAGGGATATGCATGCTGATTTTTTATATACTGCATGTATGCGAACATGTAAGAATAATCCATCTATCTTACTATAATAAAACAGTAGTTCTTTTTTGTCTGTCTGTTTGTACGCGGTGTTCTACACAACTACTATACGAATTTTAATGGGGTCTTGCGTATAACAGTCATTACTTAATTATTTGCCTTCAATGCAGTTACTTTATTTCACGTCCAGCAAAGCGGGCGGGTTCGGCTAGTAGCATATAAATTGGTTTTCTGAGCAGTGTTAGACCAAATGGTTCCATAAATTACGAAGCAGCCTCTCATTGGCAGCAGTCCGATTCCAGGATATCAGTGTTAGGATTGAATGCAGTGCATTTCATTTATCATGATTAAGGTATATTAAAAAAATATTATCTTAGTGCGTTATTGGATCATAGGACTTTAAAATTTAAACTTATTGTGTCGGTAAGTTTACAGTTCGAATCTGTCGGGAGTGTAACAAAAAATTAATACTGAACTACAGGAATTCTCGAAATTTCAAACAATATAAAAAATCTTAGATTGTATTGGTTCTACGCCACTTAGAATGGTGAATTAACACTTATAAATTGTACCTAAATTTACATAAGTTAAATTAATCCTGTTATAGAATGAAGAAAATTATGATGCTTTAAGCCATGATAAAATTAAACTGAAAGTATAGTCACATTCGGGATGTTCTTGTTTTAGGTTTTATATTATTTCATTGAATCATGCAAGGTAATTGCAGGATTGGTTCTTTACCAAGGTCATATTAATCCCAAATATCCTTGAATGTGTGTGTCTTTAATGAATTCGTTCTCAATGAGACGTAAATCCAAAATAATATTTGAAACATTATATCAGGTGGTCTGATTCAAAGATTAGTCTGGGCAAACCCAGCAAACCCAATAAAAATCAAACAGAATCTGACACTCATATTGAGGACCCAACGCTAGTAAATTTAAGGGTATAAAAATTGTAGGCAGTCTCTAATGCTTCCAGCGATTACCAATGACGTTCCAATTAGTATAAATATGTTTACTAGTGCAAATATATATCTGCTGATAGTATTTTATCGGCTTTCATAATTTTTGTAAGCAGCGTGCTTAAATAAACTGTTAATATTTCTTTGTAAAATTATTAATAGTTAATATTAGATATTTTTCATACTTAGGAAGGTTGTTAGAAAAATTTCCGACCTCAAAAATAAGATTGCAGCACTCGTCAACAAAAATTGGGGAATATATTTGCCAATGCTTTACTCTCTGAAATTTCAATCATTTTGGAGCGTAATTTTTATTTTTTAATCTTTTCCCTGAGTCTCTGCATAATAGTTGTTTAAGAAGGAAATGGCTCCCTAATTCAACAAAAATCTCTGTCCTCCGAGCGCAACTTTAATCCTAGGGAACAAAAAAAATAATAATTGTGTTTAGTTCTAGTGAGTAAGGAGGGTGGTGGAGCAGTCCAAACCTCAATTCGTATATTTTTGCCATGGTAACCACTGATGTGTGAGCTGGTGCACTGTCTTGGAGAAACAATTGTGACCTCTTTCTGCAATTTCTGCCTCCAGCTTGTCATGTAATATGCTTCTGTCATGCTTTTTTTCTTCCTTTTTCAAGTTACCAACATTTTCCCGGCCAAATGAACAGTCTTTGCCTTTTTTGGAGCTGGTTTACTCCTTCGCAGTTTTTGTTTTGGTGTCGCAAACGTTCATCGTCACCTTAGCTAGTACGGCCATGTTTGGATTCAACTGCCCAAAATATCAATGTGGTAAGTGATGGTGCCGAGTCCCAGTACACAGTAACCAGCTTGTCTTTATTTTGCGTAGAAGTATTGCCTTTCAAAAACCAATATTCAATGACAGCTCGATACTCAATATTTTCCATTTACATAAAAAAAAACATGCGCATCGACTCACGTAAACATCCCAAATGGCTGAAATTTGAGAGAATAAATTCCAAAGCATGAGCCAACACATTCCCCAATTTCTGTTGACGAGTGTTTCCATCTTCACGTTGAGGTCGGAAACTTATCAGACAACCCTTGTAGTCTATGGCAGATCCAGCGTCTTTAAAGGGGTTTATTCCGTTCCAAAGTCATGATTTTATGCTTGTGTTGTTATTGACACAATATTTACTCAATAAAATAAAAAGTGCGTAATTTTAAACCAAAGTAACGTTTTAAACATTTTGGTTCACATTTTAAAGGGGATACTGACGGTTACTTAATGAAAAGGTCGAATTCAGCAAAATTATTTTATTTTAACAACCCTTTCAAAATTCTAAAAATTATGAGAATATTTACTACTGAATAAAATAATTATTTATGGGAAAACAATTTAGAATTTTTTTTTTAAATATAAATATTTTAGTTCTGTAAAAAAATATATATATCTATCGGTATTGCACACAAACATTCTAATGTAACTTTAGCTCTTAACACATTCAAAATCCTACTAGTTAAACATTGTTTAAAGTAAATATAGAATAATGATCCAAACTTACAAACACCTTAAAATCACATTGAATTTTCTTTTGAAAATTGAATCACTTATACTTACTAGGAATCATTACGCACTTAAATGTCATTAATTGTAAAATGTCGTTACCAGAATAAATCTGAAACGGTTATATGAATCGTAAACCTACTTGAATATTTATTTCTCAGTCTGAAGACAGTTAAGCTATAACATAAATGTTAACACACATATCTTACCTTTTAATGTTTTCCAGAATTTTTCCACATTTATATTTGTTGATATAAAATCATTGTAATAGAAAGTTAGACAGTATGATATTTGAGATAAACCTCACATAGTGGAGTTTCTACTACTGTATTACTATCTGTTCTATCCGCACAAGAAATATATATCTCTAGTATGTTTAAGCCTAGGAGCAGTAACAGTTTTAGGAGAAGCTTTATATATAAATATATACCTACGTTGGTAAAAGTAGCAATATGAACCAATTTAACTATTGCTGTTAACGAGTTATTAAATCTACAAACATTGATAATAAAATTTCAGAACTAGCCAACACAAATATAATTGTCAAAAATATTTTGTTTGATATTTCTGTGAAAAGTTTTAAAGTAAAGGTTAGCTGGGGTGAATAATAATATGTGATATAAAACATTTAATAGCAATAATGTTTTTTCTTTACCTTTTCAAAAATGTTTTTCATTTGTAGATAAATTTTCACTTACAATCATGAGCTAAAATAATAGTTATCTTTTATTACAATTTGTCTTAAATTTATACATAGGTAGTTTTGTAAAATAATTTACTTAACGAAGTTGTTGAAAATTTGAAGAAAAAAAATCACTACTACAAAATAAAAATATTTCGATTTAATGAAGCAAATGTTGTGAAGTTTTTTTTTTTGCTACGAATAACAAATTCTTTTTTTAAAAAAAAATGTTCTAGCAACAAAGCAATTTAACTGGAATTGATTTCAATCAAAGTGGGGAATTATTTTTTGCGGCATTTATGAAGGGAGTTATAAAAAAATAAACGGATCACTGCAGGTTTGGGGTGTGGTGTCGGGCGGGGGGTACTTGTGCGAAGAGAGTGACAGAGGGAGTTGGGAAAGGGCGAGAGGGGGAAATAAAATTCTGTCGCCTATACTTATGTCAGGCTCAACTCCGCTGTGCAGCGAGTGGAGTGGGTTCTCCGGGGGTGGCAGTGTGTACTGCCTTTTTTTTACATGGCTGATAGCACGAGAGGCACGGTCGGGGGGACTAGGGAGGGGAGTGGTCGGTCAGCGGTAGGGGGGGGGATGAGAGTGGGATAGAGAGGGGGTGGGGTTGGATTGGTCGAGTGAATGCCGTGGAATTAATACCATCATGCAGTTCGTTGGGATTCGCAAGCCCTCCCGCACTGTATCATTGTATGTATTTGTGCTCACTGCACGGGGCATCACATACGACCAGCCCACCCCCAACCCACCCCCTCGCAATGCGCCCGGCCAACACCCCTATCTCTCTCTCTCTCTCTCTCTGAGGGAGGGAAAAAAACCGCGCGCACATACCACAAAAGAGAGGTAAAAAAAAACACACACAGCGAAAAGAGAAAAGAGAGGATGTGGCGGCGGTGGCGGATGCGAAAAAAAAAAAAAAAAAGAATGTTAAAAGTCCACAAAACCAACCCCAAAAACCCAGACTATGAGTTAGTGTACCACTGACCAGAAAACCCACTCTCGCAGACTACTGATTTATATAATTGGGTATAAGAGACACAAGCCAGAGAAGCCAAATCCTGGTCGTCAGGGTGGTACAGGGTTACGGGGAAGGGGGGTGGGGGTTGTTGTGGATAAAAAAACCGAGAGAGAGACAGTATCGGGAAACTCGGATCTGCGTCACTTTTTATCTCCAGCCCCCCTCCCCCCCCCCCCCCCCTGCAGAACACAGGGCCACGAGAGATATTTTACAGTAAATCCTTCAAACAGAAAATGGAACTCGCGATAAATATTTTCTAATCGCTCAAATGAAAGAGTTTCGATACACGAACGTATCGATCAGGGGGAAGAGTAACTGTTTTAGGAGGGGAAGAGGAGGAGGGGGGTTGGTTCTGCTCGAGAGCCAATTCGGAGATTATTTCGCCGAACTTTTCCCCCTCGTGCCCCGCGGGACTAAGTGTCGACGCGCCGGCCGTAAATACGGTCATAATGCGAGCCGCAATGCGGGCGCAATCGCCCGTACGGCTCGCAGAAGAATTATGTCTCCGCGTTGTAGCGAAGCTGTCCGTCAAACCTTTTTTTCCTCTTTTAAACTCCTGTGCGCGGTTCACCTGAACCTCTAGGGGGAAAAAATAATAGGATTCTTTAGTCAGTCACTCAACACAAAATACCAAACGATAAATACCCCTTAGCGTAGGCTTGGACTGTGTTACATTTATATTGTTATACATGTTAATTTTAAGGATTAAATAATTATATTTGCTAAATTTATTGACTAAATTGTACTGAAATGTGAAATCACATTGTTGCGCACTGATAGTAAAAAAGTACATAAATTCTTAGAAATAATTTGTGTAATGTTTAAAAAAAAAAAAGTGAGCTAGTGTTTCAGTACTCGCCAGAGATGTTTAACATATATACTCGGTAACGAGCAAATTCACGTGTTCTCGTGTTGCAAATACACTTATATAACGAAACCCGGACACGAATTTCAACATTAAAGTCTTGGAAATAATGCTGAGCGTGATAAATATACGAATATTGTGTTTTACAATTTATATATTTAGGCTTATCACACGTAGTTTCCGCACTCACCTCTAGAATTCGCTGCCGGAGCAGCTACGTCAAATATTGAATGATTCGATTTGCAGAGCGAAAGGTTAAACTATATAATGAAATGGCTCCGATAAATGAGAAAATGAATTTAAAAACTTGTAACATTTCGGCTTTGGATCAAATTTTTGACAAGAAATTTTATTTAAATACTGCCTATCTTGTGAAAATTCACTAAACAGGTAATAAAATAATGTTCCCCTTTGTATGAACTTTTGTTCGCGCCACCTGTCACAGATGGTAGCATCGTGGTTACACATTTCTGTTTCGTGTGACTTCCGTTCCATTCACGAAATTACTCCTTCCAAATGCCGTTTACCGATAACTATGACGTTACACATTAAAAAGCAAAATTCAAAAACTGTCTTGGTTTTCGTGTTAACAAGTAACATTGCTATTGATAACAATTCAATATAAAATCACCTTTGATATACTTTGGGGGAGGGGAGAATTCTTTGCACGAATTATGCGCCCAACAATTTTTTCTCGGGTAGCTTTGACTATTCACAGTGTGAAAAATCTTTGCTTATCAAACACGATATTATCTTTAATTATCTTTAATTAGCCATCTTTAAAAAAATAACTACAAAAGGTATCAAAGAAAAAAATTGCATATTTCCGAATCTTTCTTCTCTATCAATAACAGCGAATCTACTAGAACTAAGGGTTAGAAATTAAGACTGAACATTAAGCATATAGAGTTACAAAATGTATTATTTTTTTAAGTTTTCCGGGTAACGTCTTTTTAGGATGTTAAAAAGAAGTAAGTTTTGATGTATCATAAAAACTTATATCTCCAAAGAAAAAGCTGGATATAAATATTTTAGCATGAATAACGCAACTAATTAATTACGTAGAGTACTTTGTGTATATTTATTTAGGAAAAAAAAGTTTGGAATTAGTCACATACATTTCTTGGATTGGTAAGATTTCAGCAACACTCTGAACTTGTGTGGCATAAGCAGCGGGTTTCGAGATAGTTAACAATGAAATCAATCAGCTCTCTCACTTTTGCCGGAGGCAAGCACGATACAGCTTCCTTTATCGTAGCATGGCGGCCCTTATCTTGAAACATGGAAAAGATAATCGAAAATTCAACTGTTAGACTTTTATTTAGCTGTTATTACTATATATAGAAGGGACACAATACAAAGCATAAATTCCAGGGTAAGAATCCGAATTTTGTAATGATACAGTTGTATTCGTGTAAATGTATAAATTAACAAAACATCGACAATTTGACCCGAGTATTTCTTTTCCATTAACAAAATTTAATTTCGTATTGTCGGTATCCTGGGTTTGCCCATTGACTGTCTTGAGATTCTGGAAGCTCGATGGTCCCCGCACGTGTGGTTGAGTAACACGAGCGAGCAATAGCTTTCAAGAGTTGGCTGGCAAGAGCGGCAGGTATATGCCTTTGCACCTGGCCTGTGGTCGACAGTTGGCCCATGTCCCAGGCGCTTTCACGCTTTCCTCGGCGTGTTCCGCGCACAGCAGCTAGGAGCAACGACGCACAGAGCTGTTTTCGCGAAACATTCGTTTCGGCATAGCTGGGGAAAAGAAAATTGCATTCGGTGTCGTCCTAGAGTCTGTTTCACAATCATATTGCAGTACAGGGGAAATGGTGAACGCTGTTGCCGATTTAATACCACCCGGGTTGTTTGTACACAATTGTCAATAAAAATAAGTTTTTTTTTATATATTTAATATTTATACTATTTCTAGATTTTTATAAGACAATAAAATAGTGTTTGCTGAAAGTATTGTTTTCCATCTATAAAAACAATTAAAGTTGACCACGAATTATTACTTCACAGAAGAAACTATTTGTAACAAACAGTCACTGTTAATAAATTATGTGCAATACTGAAAATGGCAAAACAAGAAAAAGTTAACGGAAACTGTAGAAAATAAAATGGCGTTTTTCAATTATATGTCAAAAGAAATTAAAAATCTTTTGAAGAAATACATCAGGAAAGTGTACTTCCACAATTCTCATTCCAAATTTTACATTACAAAATACATCTTTTTCCTATATATTAAAAAAAATTAAATACTTTGCAGAGTCTTATCTAAATCTTTTGCGCTCTATGGCATGCATCATGAAACAGAGTGCATCGAAACAAGAACAGCTTTGACAGCGAAAGTCGTGCGTTTGGAAAAAGAAAGCAAACGCCCGTTCAAACTCGCACTGCACTCTAAGGAATGTATCTGCCCTAAGAAGTAGAGGCGTACCACCAGGTGGTGACAGCAAGGTGCCTCTCTTGCAGCGCCACGCCTCCAGACACCACGTCGCTTCGTCACTGCTCAGCGCTGACATGTCAGCCCGCCTTCAAAGTTTGCACTTTGTCCCAGAGAGCAATACTGCAGTGTTCTTGCTGGGCATCGCAAACTGCCTGAACGTTCCCATGTCTGATAACTTTCTTAAGAGTGCGCTACAAATACTTCGTAACTTTATTATAAATGGAACTGAAATGTTCATGTAATATCAAATATATATATTTGTAAATTTGTACATTTAGGCTACATGAAAACAACTCTATCACTACAAATAAAAAGTGTTCGCAGATATATTGGGTTTGGATTCTTACCGGGCAATTTATGATTTATGTTGTTACAGTACATCCAATAGTTCAAGTAATTTGTTAACCGTTCCCGGAATAGCTTCCCATTATTAACTGCACACATTAATAAGAAAAAAATTGTCCAGCTATTAAACATTCGGTTATCGTGTCAATGGTTAAAAAGATTACCTATACTTGAACGAAACATCATTTATAAAATAATAATGCACAAATTGTTGTAAAAAATACTCTGTTTTACCTCGAAAAACTTATTTCATATATGCAAAAATTATTATTGTACAAATTTATAACTTTTCAGCGTTAAAATATATTTATTGTAGTATTACAAACTATGTCTTGGCAACTATTTTCCAAAGAAATATTCTGTAAAAGTACAGCAAATGTATTTCTGTGTACCAAAACCATGTGGCTTCTCGTATCTACAACATATTAAATATGCGATATCCGGTCACTGGCTGTTCATTTACAATTTCCCGCCTTAAAAATTGTGTATAAAAATTATTAATTGCAAAATACAGAGAATAAATACTATGATTGAATACAAAGCATTTGGATAATGTTCAATTGAACAAATTTCTACAGTCAAAATAACACTTTTAGTCTAAAATATTTTTTTCTATGTATTTTTCTGATGTTTTTACTTTAATTATATATTATAGAATATATTGTGTAACGGTAAATATTTTTTGGTAGTTTAATTAATTGTTTAAAATAAAATACTATTTTTATTCTATTATTTGCAATTAAATAGTTGTTCAGCTTCATTTTCAAAGGCCTATACAATTCTTGGAAAGAATTTAGACCTATAGTCGCATACATTAATCTGTTATTTTTAATGACAACGCATTTAAAGTTTATTTTTCAAATTATTTGTAACTCTGTACATAAAGCACCTAACAAACGCATAAATATGTATGTGTACACAAAACAAATTAAAGAGTTTATTCCCGCGCATATCATAAGCCCCTTTCTAACACTCGTATGAAGTTGTGGAAAACAATATCGTAAAATGTACCAAAATGCAACAGAATACACCAAAAGAGTTTGATGTTACGGCATAACATAAATGTCTTGTCATTTTTTTTGTTATCGATATAAATAATTCTTTATCTTGTCTTCCGTTGATCAAAACTGCATAAAATCATAATATTTTATTGGTTTAAGCTAGCGATCACTGTCATCTTGCAACTTACCCTCAAGATAAAAGTGATGTTTTTGAGTGAAAACTTAATCTTCTGTACATATATAATTTTTTAAAGTTTATTTTGGTTGCAGGGTTTCCATTCTAACTTTTGTTATCAATTTCATATTGTGTTAATACAAGGGAGTGTTATTCACTTAATTGTTAGTTTGTCGATCCAAATGGTTGTTAAAGTACGGCGATCTGTACCCAGATATCTAAAGGAAACCATGGTAAAAACAGATATAATTTCTCAAAGATTAAATCACTTAACATCTTAACATTGTTAATGGGTTTTACGATTATATTACAGATTTGATAATATTACTAATGCGTGTAAATCATTAAAACATGAATTATCTTTTAAATAATATTTCATTATCAAAGTTGCAAAAGCCTGTGTGATAAGATTACGGCTTGTGGTCTACGTCTAATCATTAATTTGACTTTTTTTAATTATTAGCATTTAGTTACTAACATAGTGTTTCAGAACATTGCAAATTCTTGAAAGATTCTGTGCGTAACTTATCTGAATTAAAATCTTTTTAAAAAGAAAAAAAAATATTGAAGATGCAACCAACTTTTTTTTTTCACCGTAGTAACCACAGCATTTTTAGTAGTGGCAAACGTATAAGAGAAAATTGCCAACACTCTTAATCTGACTGGTGATGATTGTGTGAGGTCTGGTCTTAAAACAATGAAATCCACTCTTCGCCTCACCGAATAGCGTTCTAATCATCAGCCTCTTCCATCTCTTGGGATAATCGAAAGGTGGAAGGGGGGTGGTTGTGACATACCACCACACGCACCCGTCCTTCTGCCCTCCCGCCCCTCACCCTCCATCACCGAATCTCCCAATAACAAATCTATCAATAGCAGCGACTGTTATGATGAATTCGCTGCGCGAGTGATTGGCGCAGCTAATGCCGAATCACGTCCGCGCCTACAGCGGCATCGTGGCGCGGAGTGCTGGAGGGTGGGAGAGTGTTACAGGAGGGAGGTGGGGTGATGAGTTGTGGGCAGGGGGTCGGATCCACCCCTCTGGTGCCCGCGATAATCAGTGTCGAAGCATGCGTTCGACGCGGTGTGAGGAGGTCTCCCGTCGATGATAATATATCTAGTGGCCAAGTAGGGCCAGGGGTGAGAGGGCAAATGTCCTCTGCTCTGCCCACAGCATCGCGCGTGCTCTTGGATGAGAGCGCCTGTGTTCCGATTGGGCTCTTTCGACCACTCAGTGCAAAATGTCTTTACCACAACTTCACTCCGCATTATAAACATGCCAGCTATCCGTATTGGATTTTTTTTTTTAAACCCCGTTTTTTCCTTCAGTGAAAACCTTGTAGTTAATATCATATTGTCAGAAACAGGAGGCTTACAAAGTTTTCCGAATGTATTCCACAAATTTCAGTTCATTCCCGGTGCGTGAAAGGAAAAATTTCAACTGCAAATTTTTGCCATTAGTACAATATACAGCTATTTAATGACATAAAAGGAAACATCACAGACTGTTTGAATAAAGGAATGAATTTTTAAAATTATTTTTTTGGGAATAAATTTGTTCCATCTAGCCGGTAGTAAGGCGTGGTCATAAGTGCGACGCTCGTTGGGGCTTTTAGTGCGGTATCGCCTTTAAATGCATGGCTGGTGACTGGCGCGCAGTCTTCTCGTCGTGCATAGGACAACCATGATATCTGAATTTTAACCATATCATTTTATGGTGGAAAGAATTAAAATAAAGCTGTAATAAAATCTAGTGAGTGATTTCAGGACTCTGTAACTATTGTTTCATGCCTAAAACTTATTCCAAAAACACGCGATACTAGTTCCACCTCATCGTATACTTAAATGCTTTTCGCAAACAGTTACCACTCTGTTATTTTGAACAGTTTTCGAATCACGTGTTTTTTTTCTGAAGCTCTGCTCACATAATGTGTGCCCAGGTAGGAGGAAGCTATAAGATATCAAGCGGTAGTTGCTAGTTTACGTATTGACGATTGATTCCGAAAATGCCTGGCACACAATTAACTTAAACAATTTAAACGTAAAAATGTTGTCGTACGTCTTTCAAAGATTTCACAAGCAAACAACTGACATTTGAATATGTAAATATGTAATAGATGAATAAACTGGTTGAGAGGAGGGATCAAACTCGAGCTCCATAGCTCCTTGGATATGATGTCTCCTTCTAGATTGACACCCAGTATGTTGGCTCGGCTATTAGAGCTCCTGGTGGGTGCACAGAAAAAAAGTCTGCAGTTTTACAAAAGATTACTATGGAAACCCGTACTAAATAAATATTTTTAATGCTACAAGAAATTTATTGTAACTTTATACAACACATGTTATTCTTGCATTTTAAAATTGGTTACACGATCACAAGGCTACTTGGTCTACGTACCTACAAGTCTACGAGGTTACAAGTCACAATGCAATGAGGCTAAGAAGCTACAAGTCTACCAAAATACACAATTTACAAGGTCACGAGGCTACGGAACTACGAGTATTCAAGGCTCCAACTGTCTTTGACTCCAACAGTTTCAACGACATTTGGCTACAAGTATATGAGACTATACGGCTACAACGCGACAAGAACACGAGGCTACAGAATAACGAAGCTACAAGACTATGGGGCTACATGGCAACATGATTACCAAGCCAAATGGCTACAAGGTTTCAACTGGTTATGTGGCTACATAGCTACAAGACCACTTGGCTACTAGTCTACGAATCTACAAGGTTTCATTTGACTACAAGGCTACTAGGATACAAGCTTCATGGCTATATGCCAAAATGGCTACGAGGTTTCAAGGCTACGAGATAACGAGGCTACGAGTCTACAAGGCTCCAACTGGCTTCAATAGCAGCGAAAGGTAATGTAACTCATGCTAAAAACTTGCAAAGAAACACTTACAAAAAAATCATGGCTTGTGCTATAACTCTATCCTTGCTGAACCAAGGATAATTTCATAAGCTGACAGAAGTTGTTTGAAATTTTTAATTTTTTTTAAATATAATTTTTATGATTCACGGATCATGATTTAGCAAAAGGTGTGTTGGTTTTTTCCGAGTGTTCTTCATTATTTCTGTGATATTTTGTAGGTATTTCCGTGTGCTCATGATTATTACTGTCAATATTATGTTGGATTTCTCCGTGTGCTCCTGATTATTCCTGTGGTTTCTCTAAGAGCTCTTGTTTATTCATGCCAATATTTTGTTATTTTTCTTTGTGTGCTGCTGGTTATTCCTGACTTGACTTATGCCGGTATTATTGAAGTGATTCTGGTTATTCCTGCGAAAATAATCCCTGCGAATATTTTTTTTTAATACGACATGCAATTTCATTTAGATGTTCGTTTAAATAGTGACTTTCTGTTACCAAATCGGCACTTACAATATTTCATCATGTAGATTTCAGACAAATATATTCATTACAAGACGATTAATTTGTTTAAAACAACTGAGAAACACAATCAGGTGCATTTAAATAAAAGAATCATTACTCAGTCTATTACAATTCCTCAAAACGGTTGCGAAACACTGCCATGCAAGACGAATTTCTTTCTCCTTGATGCCTAGCGAAGCCCTATTCCTCTTGCGATTGTGAGTGAGCAAGCCGCCTACAACTATATATATATATATATATATATATATATATATATATATATATATATATATATATATATATACACACACCTCAACAGAATATGTGGCGACAGCTGTTGGCAAGAATCGGGATTACTTATAATAAGTTCTTTTGCAAGAGATACATTAAATGTCACTGCTGACTGGAGCTATTGTAGGCAGTCGGAGCTTTGTAAACTAGTAGCCTCGTTATCTCGTAGCTTGTAACCTCGTAGCCATTTTTCCTCGTAGCCATGTATCCTCTTAGCCAATTGGAGCCTTATACACTCCTAGTCTCTTAGCCAGCTGAAGCCTTGTTGAATCGTAGCCTTGTAGCCTTGTAGCCTTTTAGAGCGTTGTAGTCTCGCAGACTTGTAGCCAAGTGGCTTTGTAGCCTCGTAGCCAGTTGGAACCTTTAGCCTCGTATTCATGTCGCATCATAGCCTCATAGCCTTGTAACTTTGTAGTTCTGTAGACTCGAGGTCTAGTAGCTTTGTAGCCTTGTAATCTCGTATACTTGTAGCTTAGTATTCTTATAAGCTGGTAGTCTTGTAGCCTTGTAACATTGCAGCTTCGTATCCTTGCAGCCAAATGTCGTTGGAACTATTGAAGTCAAAGACAGTCGGAGCCTTGAATACTTGTAGCCTTTTTGTCCCGTACCCTCACGTGACCTTGTAAACTCGTAGACTTTTAGCCTTGTAGCCTCATTTCTTTGTATGTTGTAACATCATAGAAATGTATTTTCGTAGCTTCGTAGCCTTGAAAAATTTTAGTCTCGCATCCATGAAGCTTATTATATTATTGGTCATGGGGCCATGTAGCCTCGTAGTCATGTATCTTATTAGCCATGTAACCTTGTAATCATGTAGCTTCGTAGCCTTGTAGTCTTTTAGCCAAATGAAGCTGGGGCTGTTGGAGTCAAAGACAGATTAAGCCTTGAATACTTGTAGCCTCATAGTCTTGTCACCTTGTAGCCTTGTAGCTTCGTAGACATGTAGGTTCGTAACCAAGTAGCCTTGTAATCTTGTAACCAAACGTCGCTGGAGTTTTTGGAGATAAAGGCAGTTGAAGCCAAACACATTTTGAGACATTGTATCATACCGTAAATTAGCGATTGTATCCTACTGAGTTGAATGTTCGTGTAAACATACAACCTTTCCGTTAAATGCATAGAGTCAAGCCTGAGTTATCATATCCCTCTGATGTGAGCATATCCCTGTGATGAGATCATATCCCTCTGACGAGCGTGTATCCGTGATATGATCGGATCCCTGCTATGAAATCGTATCCTTCTGTATCCTACCGAGTTGAATGTGCTGCTGAATGTGCTTCATTTTTTTAGTGTTCTTCCAAATGTGCTTCCTTTTTAAATGTGCTTCTAAATTTACATCCTTTTCTTTGATTGTGCATCGTTAAGTCTGTATTCAGATCATGAATGTTCTCGTCGTTCAGAGACGCCTGGTCTGTGCGTTAAACATCTTACATGACCTGTTTAAAATGTTTTACGAGCTCCATAAATTTGTAGGTAGGCATGATAGGCACAGCGACAAGGTATTTGTTTGGTCGGTCAGGTATCTTGTAAAGAGTCATTTTGCGTAGAGAAAATGATCAATAAACTCCACGAAAGGTAATGGGAAATAAAATTTAAAATTTATTTTAATTTCATTTACTATTATTACCGAGAATCGAACCAAGCACATGAATAATTTTAATCACTGATTAATTTAATACGTGCTATTTTTGATGATTTTTGGAATTTTACCTCCATTTTTAGCTCATAATTACAGGATTTCAAGATGGTGGGCAAGATGGCTAACAAGATGGCGGGCACCCTAGTTTCACATGTAAAACTTTAAATAAGATGGTGACAACACACTCTAGCAGATTGCATGTGTACTACGTGACACTAGCGCTCCTTTCATTGATAAGTGACAAAAAGATGCTGTGGCGCTTTCTAGCAGGTGATGTGTGTTAACTAGCGTACCTGGCATCGAGTATTTGAAATAAAGATTTCGGCAATGCCCCTTACCAGGTGATGATGTTTCTCTTCATATTAAAAAAAATTACAAGTCTGAAAATGTGTGTTTTCTTTTATATAACCTTTATTAATTCTCTGTCTCGTAAATGTCTCGATGACTATGCGGCAAAGGAATATGGTTTCCAACCCAGAGGTTCGAGCTGTCATGGGTCGAATCTTTGCGGTTCCAATGTATTTTGTATAAAAAAATACATTTAATATTGTTACGATTTACCGCGGGTTCGTAAAGGTTAGCCCAAATAAAGATTTTAACACTACACAGTTTTATTGAAGGCCACTACTTATGACACTTACAATTAATCTTATAAAATTGCCCAATAATTAATTACACTTAAAGAAATGTCTTCCCCAGTCACTCGTTTTCACGCACCGCACACCTCTCTGGGCCGCACCTCTGGCACAACTCTCGCCACAGCGCCCCTCTTGGATCTCCACCGCGGGACTCCGCCGCCGCACTCCGCCGCCGCCGACGCACTTGCCTTCGCCGAGGACCCACTCGGCGCCTCGCTCGGAACTTCTCTCGGAACTCCGCCGCACCCGCGGCACTATCGCCCTGAACTGAACTCTCCGCCCTGGAACCTTCGTCCAGGGCATTCGCCGTTCTATCGCTGGGAAACTCCGCCGCGGGAAAACTCCCGACTCCACTGAACTCCTGCCCTGGAACCTTCGTCCAAGGACTTCACCACTCTGCCGCACCCGCGGCACTATCGCCCCGGAAACTCCGCCGCGGGAAAGCTCCCGCCTGAACTCTCACTCCACTCTCCTCTGAACTTCCCAGGCCGGCGTTCTCGGGCATTTATATATATATATGCCCAGGCGCAATTCCAGAACTCTCGAGCGCGGCTGGGGCCAGTCGCGTCATTCCGTGCCGACCTGACGGCAGAAATCTCTCAAAACACGTGTCCGCGGCTGCCAGGCGGCATGCGAGACTCCCCAGCTGTCAGGTGTCGGATATCAAACTATCAGCGCCGCACGGGAGCTTGCCAAGGAGGGGGGGGGGGGGGGAAAGCGGTTCTCCTTATACTATACCGCGCACGGTGCTTCATATAGCGGCGGCTGCGTGACGTCAGTGGCCGTGTGGGGCGGCCAGCCAGCTATGCACCTGCACGTGTCACGGCTTTGCTCACGTTCGTAACAATATGATCTATAAGTACCACATGAACATTTGCAAGTAACGGAGTATTGACCTTGCGTGCTTGAGAAAGAGCGATGCTTGCGCTCTTTAGGAACAAACAGCAGAGAAATGATGTCGGTATCTAAGATGGCAGCCTCCTGGGGAATAGAAATAAACAAAATGGCGGTCGTCTTGTCATAAAATATGGCGGCCTCCAACAGACGAGAAAAATTATGCGGACCGGACATGATATTATAATGGAAAAAAGTGAGTGTGACATCAGATCCAAGAAGACGGTCATGACATTATGTTTCATATTGGTGGCCGTAACGAGAGTTACAACTTTTCTAGAATCTAAGATGGCATCCGTACAGAAGAGTACAACAATGGATTCATACTTATATAGGCCTACTACTAATATATAAGCAACAAATGTTTTGTATAAATTTACAATATTTTTCTCGTAGTATTACTAAAAATGTGTTGACAATTGGTTTCTAAAGTAATCCTTTGTAAATGTACGAAAATAATTTTCTGTTCATGAATTGAAACTGGTCTCCAAATTTGCTTGCAGAGTAACATTATACAGCTGCACAACGTGTCATTTGAAAATAAATTAATCGACTGCCCGTCATTTGCGAATTTTGACTCATTTATATTTCGGGACATTTTATGGTCCTTAAATTCTACGAATAACGACAAATATCTGATATCAAAGAAGAAATTCACATCTATTGCTCGTATGGAGGAAATTTTAACATTTTACTGTATAAACCTATATATAATCTTACAGGAATTCTCAGAAAATGTTTTGCTAAAGTGAAACGTCTTTTATACGGCATTTAATGGTTCTGTACGCTCTGTAATGCGGTACCAAAGTAGCCGCTCGCGTTCAGATTTGTTTTCCGGTTGTATACTTGTTATTAACCTCAGCCGCCAAGTCGCATTACAGCGCTGCCGGCGTTTTCAGTTCGCTAAGTTTTCATTGTTGCTGTCGTTGTTCATTTCAGTGCACAGTTCTCGCTGTCTTGTAGCGCGTTTCATGTCTAACGTTTCCACACTTGGTATGCCCTTTAAAACTTTATAAACACTCGATAATCCGACGTGTTCGCGGTCCCGATCCTGCCGGATTAAAACCTTTCGCTTAACTAGGATTTTCCAAATACAAAACTGATTTGGAATTCGGTAAGCAAAAATGTGACAGTCTGTAAGTACGAATACGCAATTATCAATGCAGATTTAATCACATTTTCATTCATGTTGTTAATCAATTCGTCGTTTGTCATCCTAGAACGATATTAATCCTAACCTGGGCTTACATTTTTTTTTGTTAATTTTCCTATAAGAATTTTCCTTTTCAACTACGATATTATTCATACTTTCTCCATCTCACCAAATATATCTTGCTCTCTCCTTTTTTCAGCTATAACAATACTTAACGAAAATTTTTCTCTAAAATATTTCTTACTTGTCAGTCTAGTACTTATTTCTGACAAATTTGTCTTAAGCATTTGCATTCGCCAGCACACATATGTGCGTATAATTCTGACTACCCAGTGGTATTTCAACACTCATTTCTAACGCCACATTACAAAGAATCGATAAATTTCCTGTATAGTACTAAGGGTGATTTTTGTTTTTATAAAAATACAATTTTTTGTAAAAAAAATTATATAACATTTTTTAAAACAATTTTAGTTTAAGTAAGCCCTACACGTCTGTAAATTTAATTAATACATATCAACATTATCATGAAAATTTATATTATCCGTTATAGTAACGTCTACTGCAGAAATGTATGATGAACTGAAATCTGTTTTCTGAGTAGTCAGCACTAAGTTTTTGCTGCTTCTCAACAAAATGAGATTTGTTACATCATTGTTCGCATACTGTAATCCATGTATTACTATTATCGTGTTTTAACATGATTTTATCTTATAACCAAAATAAATACATTTTCACGATTGTGTTTGACGAAATTATATGATTGTTAATTTCAATCTAGAGCACCTAAAAACGTTTCGTTAATTAAATTTTGACGAAACGCGCACAAATTTTATTTCCGTAATACAATCAGCTATGATATGTGAAGCAAATAAATTACCCGCACGCACAGTGGTTAACAAAAACAATTTGTTTGGCAGTGAAATATTTACCGTTTCAAAATGCATTTTATTTTTCAATTAAAATTTTTCACGAGTAGCAATTAAGTAAGCGCTGAGTAATTGATTGTTCAGTAAAATTTAACCACAAACTTGAAACTCAATTATTTCTCATCGAGAAATTATTTTGTAACAAATAAACTCATACAACCACATTTGGTCTGTTGACAGTTTTATGAAGATTTACAATATTAAAACATAAAGCTGCGTAGACAAAACCATGGGAAAATCACAAATAAAATTATCGTAAAACTCACTTTCCTCTTTGACACCAATATGAATTATAAAGGAAATAAACAATTACTTTTAAAACTAAACATTTACATAATACTATAAAACATTCTAATAATTTCTTCAGACTCAAGATTTATCAGTCATTCAAGGATAGGTCTAAATATATTTACTATATTGTTTTATTTATTTTCCATTTGCTATAAGCGGTCCGTGTAATTGATTAACAGTCCCTGAAGTATATAATTGATGTATTTCGCCTAATTTTCAAAAACATAAAGAGTTCAAAATTCATACGTGTATGTCAGTGCTAAATAAATTTAAGTAAAATAAACTTTTTAAATATTTGGTGTAACTATGAAAAGATACCAGAAATGATTTATCATAAACTTTTTCCCCCCATAGTTCCAATTTACTTTCTCGACTAAAATATATCCAAAAATCATTTTACATCTTTGTCAAAAAATATATATAATTCCCTTTGAGTACATAATTCAATCATTCATAAATTCGTAAAAATTAGGTCTGCATTCGTTGAGAAACATTATTTAATATTAATATTTAACGGTTCTTAGATTGTTAAATGAGTTCTCGAACATCTCGCTCGCTTATAATTTCCTACACAGCTGGCTGAAGGCAAATGAGCTTAATTTAACATGGTTTTTGGGTATGTTTCTGCTTACTGCACACGAAGTTACAAGGGTATAAAAATGTGATATACAACTGGTCTGAATAGGGCTCCAAGGTCCTAGGTCATACATAAAGTTTTGAAGGGTCCTTGTGTCGAATATGAAAAATTAACACTGTTTACGATAACAATATAAACGAGTTAGTTTACAGCGCCGAAGTGAGTACAAATTTAAGGAAAACTAATTCTTTTGCTAAGTAAATTGTAGTAGGCCTACCTATTTTGCGTCATAAATTTTAAACTGTGGTATTACTACACATCCGTAGGAAACGAACCACAATGAAACAGTTAAAAAATGTATTTACAAATATTTCATGGAATTTCGAGCATTTTACTAAAGTGAATATAATTTTCAGTTACTGTGTGAGTGGTGATGAAACTCCAGCTCAGATACTTGTACGTTCGTCCCGTGGTGTGATACGTAAAGGAAAATTAGGAAGGAATATGACAACACAATGTTATTGCTGAGAAAAAAAATAGCTCTATTTGCTATTGAAACACCAAAGGCACATTACAACCACTAAAATAAATGTTACGAATAAATATATATATATATATCCTTTTATGTGGTACTTATGAATGCCCTTCATAAAATCCTCAGCAAGATTTAGCCTGCCTTCACATAATTTTGGCGGTGTTTCCGTTGTAATCAGGGGGAATTAGAAACAGAACTTTTTATGAGAGAACTACAAAATTCGATGTATTTTATGCTACCAGCACAAATTTCACATTCGTAAACAATTCACAGCATCAAAGAACGTTAAACAAATAAAAATTACAAACTTTGGTTCTATTTCTAAATAACACTAAGTTTTTATACAGGACATTTCCTTGCTTAGTAATATTTATGCATACATATGTGTGCTTGATATATTCACTCTTTGCAATAGACAAATTTCAATTAAACTTTATGTAAAATATATTAAAATTAGTTTATTAAAATAATACAATTTCCAAAGCATTGGTTTAGAGAAAATTATTATTTAGTTAGCCCTCAAACCAAAAAAAAAACTAAAATAATTGTCAAAAAGTAGTATATATGCTATAAATATTACAACAAACCTTAAATTTTTTCCTTAAAAGAATTGTAAAAATAACATATATGAGTAGTATACAATAGTATGTACTGGCACAGGGTTCCACAGGTGGAGCCCAGGAAGCCAAATGGTCATCTTTGATTGTGACGTCACGGAGGCCATTTTGGTGTCACATTTCTTCAAAATTCCACAAAAATGACTCAAAATTCCTATCAATTTCCCTGTTTCGAGGGCAATATTCCCGTTTTGAGGGGGAAATTCCCATTTTATTCCTGAAAAATAACACCGGCTTGAAAATTCCTAAAAGTGGCTTGAGACTCCTAAAAGAAAGCAGCCCTAAGCTGCTGATATCAGGACTTTGACCTCGGGAAAAATCATTATACTTTTCGTTATGGTCGTCAACTTGCAAATCCGTAAATATTATCCGATTCGGGGAAAAATTAAAAATTAATAAAAATAATAATAATTTATAAAATGTATATGAAAAAAACTTCCTCCATATTGAAAATACCTAAATATTAAACAATTAAAAAATTCTAAAAATATATATTTTTTAATTTTAATAAAAAACACATATATGTAATGAAGTCCTCGATTCCAACCCGGAGAGGGAAAAATAAAAAATGGTAACAATTGCTTCCTCCAATGAAGCCACAGGCAGACTGACCTCCCACCACTAATTCTAAAGCGGATAGTACGTAAGTCGGTATGTTGTCATGGAGGCCATCTTTTTTGTCTGCTTGTGCCAATTTTAGATAATTTATGGCAATTTATAATTTTTATTTTTTGGATATTTAGGTTATTATTTTATTTTATTTTAGAAAATTTTAAAAATAAATAAATTAATAAATAAATATATATATATATATATACATTCTTAAGGTTTTCGGCTCGGCATCTTCAGGATCCTGTCACTAAGCGTCAGTTTTCTTGATTTTATTTTTTAGTGATTTTTACAGCATTTCCTGTATCCCGTGCAAAAGTGCATTACGCCGCTCTGAGACCCTCTCCCCAACTTCCTTCCAGCGCGGTGCTTCGCTCACGCAAAAATCATTCCCCGTGATTCGCGCCTAAATTCTTTTCGCAACTCGGCAGTGTCCCGGCCTGCCCACTTTTAGCCTTCCGCGGACTACTTCTTGTGAAGTTTGATTTGCCCCCCCCCCCCCCCTCCATGATAGTAAACACCCATGTTCAACCTCTCGCGCTACTTCCGGCTCCCTGCGCACTGATACATGAGGATTCCCGCAACCCTCGGCTCTAGCCGCGAGGCGACTGAAATGCTGCCCCTTGGAAGGGCAGTCCTTCAGGATTTTTCTGACGGTGGTTATTTTGTAAAGTGACCTAACCTAACCTAACCTAACCTAACCTAACCACTGTCAGAAAAATCCTGAAGGGCTGCCCATCTAAGTGGCAACAATTCAGACAAACTTTCAAAAACACTACTGTCAGAAAAATCCTGAAGGGCTGCCCTTCCAAGGGGCAACAATTCAGACCACCTTTCAAAAACACTACTGTCAAAAAATCCTGATTGTCTGCCCTTCCAAAGGGCATGTTTTCAGGATTATTTAATCACTTAAAGAAACATGTTTTCAGAAATTGGATGGGCTGCCCTTCCAGTCGCTGTACAAAAAAACCATTGCCAGAAAAATCCTGAATGGCTGCCCTTCCAAGGGGCTACATTTCAGCTACCCCTTAGCCGCGACGCCATAGACTCTTGCGCACCTCCGTCGTGAACAGACGTAATTTCGTGTTCATTCTGAGTTCTTTTACGTGCGTTAGTGCCTGTTTTTAATACGGCACGTAATCGCTAAACTATATGGGATTATTCCCAAATTGTTATTCTCTTTCGACATGTACTTTAGTAGCTAGTATCGTTTATTATTTTATTTGCGTTGTGCCACACCCCAAGGCATGGATTCTCCTGTGCATCTTCTCGTCGGCATGTCGTGACGACACGCATTCTATACCCGAATTTTGGTAAGTTCGACATACGTTTCTTAACTTCTACCCCCATATTTTTCCATTAAGAAACCACTCTTGTGTCGGTTTGTGTTCATTTTAATTGATGTTAATTCGCTGCATTATTTGTTGTGCAGTGGTTTCAACGTTTCCACGTTTCTACTTCTTCACGTTTCCAGTTCCTACTGCTTCTACTATTTCAACAAATGTCATCGACGATTCCTTTGATTTTGAGTGTTTCCCGAAAAATTTGCTTTCAGTCCTGAGGATGCCTCCTCAAAATACCTTTTGCAATTCTGCTGAGTTCCAATATTTGAGAGAAGCAACAAATATTATTTCTCATATTTTATTAACAAATAACTGACAACTTTGGGACTTATTACAGTTTTAAAATTTGTTTTCATAATAAGTATATTATGTACAAAGGGCCCTTTCTTTTTGTCCACCAACATGATAAAGTTGATTAATTATTGTAATCTCATATGAAAACTAAGATAAGAGACCATCAAAATACATAGTTCATTGCATACAAATTTGTTGTTTTTAAATTGTTTATTTAGTGTAAAATCTTGATCATTATAAAGATTCCGATCCACTTATTAGTAAGTTAGGCTTCGTAACGGGTATCTCAATCTCTGTATTATATATATATATATATATATACATATATATATATATATATAAGCATACTTTAACTCAGCATGCATACAAGCCTTTATTATTTTTTTTTTCATAACAGAGACCGCCATCTTGAATGCGACGTATTGTTTTCGTCTGCAAGAATACCCTGCTTCCATATTAGTTAAATTTTTCCCAGCTAGAATGCAGTAATAATTTATTGCCAGGGCGCCCGCCCTCTAGATATTTGGTCACAATCTTGAAACTTTATAATTTTTAAGCTAGAAAATCTAAAAAATATCAAAAAAAATCACATGTTTAAACAATTATTGATTAGATAACCTCGGTTCGATCCTTGACTGATGCAAAAAAGATAATTTATTTAAAATTAGCAAAAAAAAACTGTTTTGAGAAATATTTAAAAAAACAATAAAAAAGTATTAGATATTTTTACTCCACTACAGGAACACTCGCTAAAATTAGCACTCTAATATAAAATTAGTTCTGCTTTGGCGTGCACTGAAAAAATTCTCAGCTCCAATCGGTTTACTGAAGACAAAGAGCAGCCAAATCATTTACTGACATAGTCTTCCTCTTCCCGACAGAGTTTCTCTGTACTGTGTACTGTGTGGTAAATAAAAATAAGAAGTATTCATAGTTTTGAAAGTGCGCTTCTATACTTGGTCCTCGATCGGATACACTGTACCATATACACAGTCAAGACCCAAGTTATATTTTAAAGGTGCGTATGTTGCTATTTTATCAGTAAGCTGATTGATAATGTTATGTTCGATATCGTCAAGAAAAGTACAACCGTGTATCGACTCACTAAGTATATTGAAATAATGGTAGTCTTTCAACATTCCACGAAACGCATATTTCGCAAAGTGGAATCCATTATCATTTACCTGTAAAGCACCGAGCACAATCTTGTGTTTAGTTTCGTGTCCAGGTGTCATCTAAATCGGTTACTTCCATCTGCTTGTGTGCTTGTATGCATACGAGTCTGATACCGAAACCGAGGAGTTGAAATGTCTGCAGGTAGTTCCACAGTAGGACACATAGACGTGGACATTACAATTTTTTCGTGTGTCGTCTCAAACTTTCACTACATGGGAACCAAACTTGACACTTGTCGCAGCGGGAATTGGTACAACTACAGAAGCATCAGCATCTGGTTCGGGTCTGAAAGGTTCGTCTTCATCCACTAGACATCCTTGCAGCTACTGCGATATGTCGTTCGCATTTTCCCATGATGCACGAAGAAATGAGAGAAGTAAACGTACGAAGAACAGTGACTAGTGGGGGCATACCTTTTTTTTTTTTTGCAGTCTAATGACTGGTCAGGTTTATTCGCAAAAAAAAAAATAACTGCCCCTACTTATGAATGTTCATACTCCGGTATCAGGTGGTGAAGCTTCCGGAACATACGTGGTCTGAAGGTCATTGGGATGACCCCAGAGGTAGGGCTCGTCACTGCACTAAGCGATTGCCCGCCTGCAACGGCTTGTGGGGGTGGGACTGCGAAGGGGTGGCACATGCTGACACCCTCCTTCATCGGTGATTCACTCGCCCTCCCACCCCAGTTCTTCGACCACCTCTCAGGCAATTAACGCCACCCGCCCCGGCGCAGCTGCGCAGCGATCACATAAATAATTGACAATCGAGGGCGGCCAGTCTAACGGCAACCATGACACTCGTGCGCATTGCGGCCAATCAAAGCACTGCATCACTTGTAGGTAAATATTTCTTCTCTCTCAGTCTCATATGACGCCCAAGTTGCATCGACCTTTGCGCTGTGTATACGTATAACATCCTATAGACACTTACAATTGAAGTATTCTTGCAAATGGGGCAATAACGACGTGTACACTAAAAAAAAATATCACCTTAAATTAACGGAAAACACTGGTTTCAAATTATCCGGTCATCTTCGTAAATTAACGGGTTTCGATTCAATTTTCTTTTAACGTGATTCCTCTAGAATAAACTTGGTATATTAATAAAACATTTTAATACGGATAAAGTATAAAGCAAACCCACTCCTCATTATTCGATGTGTTAGTTTATTCGGAATACGGAAACCACTGAAGATTTTACGAAGATTAATTTACTCTAAATTACGAAAAACTCTTCATGTAGTTGAGGTGTTCGTCGATGACGATTACTGTAATTTCTAACAGCATAAACAAAATTTAGATTGACGCCCCTGCATTACTTTTGTGTTAAAGAAAAAAACATAAATCTTGACTACGAATACGGCGAGGATTAATTTCACTACATGATAGACTCAAACATAAAGTCAAGCTTTTTAGAATGATCGTTGATCGATAACCAGGTCACGTCCTCTGGCAAGTTACACGTGATTCGGTAACACCTGCTTCTTCTTGTTTATAACTGGCTCAGGGTCGTCAAGAAAGTATTGGTACTGATATTCAGTTTGTGGGTATGTTAGAAACCTTAGATAATTTACTGTCGTATTTTTGCAACAATGTAATAGTACCAAAATACATGTTTTAATTTTGTAAAACCTTTTTATATTTATTTCTTGATATAATTAGTAGCAGCATTAATAATCATATATCTGAGTACAATAATTAGTTTGATAACTATTTTTTATGAGTTCGTTATGTTGGTATGTAGTTAATACACACTTACACACAAGTATAATGTTAATTTCATTACTATTTTTTATTTTATTACACAAACACCTTTTGATATCTCTGATACGTTATATGTAGTTGGATGTTTCTCAAGCTATTCGCTAAAATGATGTGCTGGTTATTCTTCCGGGCGAAAGTCAGAAAGATAAAATTCATTCGTTTTTAACTTATGAAAATTATACCTGAATCCAGCGTCACTACAGACGTGTGGTATAATTTTGGCACCAGCAAATTTGGGGATACGAGATAAAGCTCTCAAATATTGGGATAACAATAGCTGTCAAATGTGTGATACTGGCAACGATAAAGCTGAATGACAGTTGTATTGCCGTTGCTATCTATGTTTGTGGCTTGGTGGTACGTCCAGTAAGCACCGTGGCAGCGGTAGAAGGTACGTACTTCCTACGTCGTAAGAACAGGGGTAAAGAAAGATGTTGCAGTTCTGCCACGCCGATTACGACCCAGGGTCTTCAACTTGGCCAACCCAAGGTACCGGACCACGAAGACGACCACGACTCTCTTCTCAAGACGTATCCACGAGTTACCACGGGACGAGAGCACGTCACGTCTTGGAAGTTACGTTAGTGGTTATCAAGTAACAATTTGTTGTCTGTCAAGTCGGTTTACGGACGATAGTTTAACGTGACAACATCATAACAAAGCACTGATGAAATGATTCCATACTTTTATGAATAAAATTGAATAATTTTTATTGAATTATCACTATTTTGTATGGATACAAAGAAGGAGTGAAATGAAATCTACAATATAATTGATAAATTCACTTTTATTTGCACTCATTAATTCAAAAATGTTTATTACTTTAAAGAAGAGATTATTTTAACTTTAACTTTTATACATGTTTGCTATTAAACTTCTTCCAATCTGAGCGTAACGGGACACTTTTTCGTGCGTGCAGCCGGCGTTCATCGATTTATTAGACGTTGTCACGTCAAAAAGCAAGGGATTGATGTTACTCTCATCAACAGAACAAACTACTTAATAGTGTCATATATTTTTTTATCAGTCGCTCTGCACCTAACTAAATTAACAAGAACCGCTGATAATAAAATAATTGTGCTTTTGACAAACCTTACCTTAATACAAGACACGTTTGATTGACAACGTTGCTTCGAAGTTAAGTAGTTATTTGAATTTATTTTCAAGTGAATATTCACAAATTTAACTGACTTCACGATTGCAAAGGTTTTGAGCTAATTAAAATTTGAGTTTTTACATCCAGATGTCCAGCTCTAGTTAGACTGAGTTCCAGTTGAGGATGAATGTCATAAATTTAGCAAACCTCTTTACAGTACATTTTAATCTCACGTTTTTAATCCAATCAAACAATAACACACTTTCAGTGCTGGTTATACACGGTTAAAATCAACTGAATCTAATTTAGAATATTTACATAATTTAAGTAGGTATAGTAAATTCAGTAAACCTGCTTGTAAATGACGGTTGAAATCGTGTTTTGGTGTAAGATGTCCATGAAAGTTCATTAAATATATGAATGTTAGACTATTACAACGCGGTGGTTATTTTAGATAGAATTGAGCTTAAGGTTCTGTTGCCCACGCATATTGAGTCAATATCCTCGCCTAAGATGACATACTTTCACACGCAGTCAGTATAGAACACTCGCTAGGTGCACATCACAACATTTATATCAGGGTCACCATTAAATAAAATGTTTTCAATTTTCTCACGGCTATTTTCTCAGGGGTTTGATTTACGTGATAATTTAATAGTAGCCTACTCCTACTGGTTACTACAGTTCGGTATAAACTGACATTTATTAATTTGAAATATTAATTTTTATGTTGAACATTCACATTAACAGTATTCAATAGAATAGTGACCGTAGTTTAGAATTACAACAGTTTATATCCTCAATCTTACGTAATTGCACGTAATCAAGTTGGCGTCACTATGTATTAGGAGATTAAGCGCTTACCTTAATAGTTGTAACTGTAGATTTAATTTAATAACTCCTGAATAAGATATATTTTAATGTATCCCTATATAATTATTGACTGTGCTTCCAGGCCGCTTTTACTCAGTCATAATATGACATGCATAGCTAGATACGTATATATTCTGGATAATTCAGTAGCATCAATTAAGAACATAAAATGTGCATTCCGGCCTAGAAGGAACTTTTTTAATTACTGTTTCATTCAAAATGATTAAAATTACCCACGCTAGTGATGTCATAAATTATTTAAATTTTCACAACACAATCAAACAGAAACTAATAACAAACCTATGTTTGTACAAACACAAATTTAACGAAGGAATTACTGACATATTTAATTTTTATATAAATGGTTTTATTAAAATTACGTAGAATGTCAACGGACTTCCTTACAGGGAAGTGACCATACTTTAAGTTGCATATAAACAAAACAGCTGTAGTTAAAATCAATAATTTTGGTAATATTTCGGACTGGAACACTTTGAAATATAGTCATTTCTTAGTAAAATATAATCGTTGAAATTTCCCTTATTTATGGACGTATATGTGAATGCTATACGCATGGAATTATATATGCCGTTTTTCATAAAATTATGTTATTATAAAATAAGCCATTAACATTGTTACTTGAAACAAGCAGAGATCTTTATACAGATTCTATGCAGAAACTTTAGTGCTTATGTAGAGGTTTGTTTCTACTCATTGAAAATGATAAGGAAATTTTCCCACAATATTGTATGTGAATTTTGCCTGTCTCTTATTGGCCTCGTCAGACTGCGCTCATAACGGCACAAAAGGGGAAATATTAAATTACACTACTGATGTAGCTTGATATACTTAATTTTTACCCTCCCCACAGTGGGTGCATTGTGAAAGGATTCATAAAACGCAATGCACTGAAAGTGAAAAATTATTGGCCTTTGAATAATGTAAGATAGCACTACGTTAATTATTTCGTGTAACCATTAAAAACAGAAATTGTGATGGTGTGATAAACCAAATGATATTATTTTCCTGGCAATTTGATAACCTCAGATATAAAATACTATACTCTAATAAATTCAGTGGATCTTGAGTGTTTACTGGTATGTAGGTTGTAAGAATGATTTGAATAAAAACTATAATATTTAATAGTGTGCGATGGCAGGCTATTAAGCTAGTATGATTACAGGACCATGATGAACGCTTCAAAATCACTATTTCAGATATCAATAAGATCTAGATATTGAAACAAAATCAAAAATACAAACAAAATTACGAAACGATAAAATTACTAGTTTTCCAAAATATTAGCGATCTTTTAGCAGCTTTACTTAGTTGCTGAAAAGACAATGGCCAGCCGGAAATTTGAACCCGGGTCCTTTTGAATGCTAAAGCAATATATATACCCTGCATAACTTGCCCCGCTTGGTATTTGCCCGTATATGTTTACAGCCACTTCAGTATAAGTCTTGGTTTTTATCAATTAGGCAATATAATTAATTTTTTTTTGTTAGTGTTCAATATGTGTTCCGAATGTCTCTAATTAAATAACTAATAGCAAAATAAATTGTTAAAAATGTGGTGTCCATCACCCTTGAAAATGCTGGAACGTGTGCCAGCACATCATTATTTCTTTGAACGTTGTGTCATCCAAAAAGCCAAGAAAGGCCACTAAAACTTACGATCAACGTTATGATTTAAAAAAATTGCAGGTGGTCAAATCGTGTTTTTCTCAGTAAAACATACTGTTTACAATGTACAACAACCACGTATTGAACCCGCTAGTTACGTCTAGAGAGGTACTTGTACGGCCTAGCTTAAAATTATTTTCTTCTATTGTGCATAATTAAGAATTTTGGCTAAATTATTGAACAGAAAATCACCGCATGTGACCCAGTTACCTATATTATCTCTAAGAAATTGTATAAACTGAGTGATTAACAAACCTTGAAACAAAAAAATTATTACCCACACTTCCCTTCAAGACCAAGACAATTTGTAAATTTCCTGTCACAATAATCCACACACGCCTTTCCTTCGATGCTCTTTAAGTGGCACCAAAACGCGAATTATCTTTGTATTAATATGACTGATAGATTACTTGCTTAATATCTTCTTCATTACATCCCGGTATTAAATATAATTAATATATATGTGTCCTACACGACCCAAAATCGTTGCGATGTTTGCGCACATGAGTGATGGACATTTTTAATTTAGTTGCATATCACTATTTAGCACAAACAGCATTTCATAAATTAAAGTTCATTAGCTCAAATCCATTCCAACATTCCACTCGAGTTAGCCGTAAGTTAATTTAATACATAGTATACAAATAGTTTGAACCTTCAAGTACATAATAGGGCTGCAGTGAAATGTTTGTTGTAGTTTGTGCCACTACTGTTCATTCCTTGCTAATTTTAGTGACTAGGAGATTTGCCCAATTTTAAAGAAATATTAAATATAACGTAGTGAATTAAATCATCTACTAACTTTACATTTATCCGTGAATGTTATTTATGATCATTAATAAAGACAATAATCTAACCAAGATTAATATTTAATGACAGGACAATTTAACTAGAAAATCAGATTTCAGAAACATACGTACGTTGTAAGAATGATTATAAAAACATTTGTTAAAATAATACTTGAAAAAATAAAAACACTATTTTGGTTAAATAATCCAAATAAATAAATTCATTGGTTTGGTGCAACTTCTATTTATAACCTAAATGTAACACTTGCTTCAGCACTAACCGGGATGTCATAAAAGGTTCTTACACGCAGCTTTGACGGTCGAGACTCCATTTAAGGCCTAAGTTTCATATATTTTATCATGTATGGATATTTCAAGCCAGCCCTGTTTCGTGTTTTCAGATCAGCTTCTGGTTTCTTATTTCCACTTAAGATTAAACAACTTTACTTTCTTAATAATTCCCAGTTTATGTTTGGTTCACATAAAAATAGTTATCCGTCATAAGTAATTTCAATACTAGGTAAGATCTAACTAACGTAAAAATTTTCTATTAGTTTAATCTATGGCTTTTTGATTGCATAGTACAGTAATTGCATCAAAATAAATTTAGAAATGATTATATTTGATTTATATTATGTGTTATTATTGAAGTTATACTTCTAATGCGACTTCCAACAAGGTTGCGTTAAACGTTTAATGCTACCATGGAGCACTGTCTGTTTGTACGCGGTGTTCTACAAAACTACTATACGAATTTTAATGGGGTTTTCAAGTTAACTTGAGCGTAGCAGAGAAAGAAATATAAGCTTTATTTCAACAAAATCGGCTCAAGGAAAGAAAAGAAATCTTAATTTTATGACATACAATATAATCATTATAAGAAGCCATTAAGTTTTGCTATTGTAAGGAACTAAGTAGAAAGTAAGAAAGAAATAAAGATCCTGACAGTTTGTAGTGTTGCCATATTTTTTTCAATTTTCAATACCCTTTTTGTATATTACAATAAATTTAAATTGCAGAAAAAAATAATGTTTCATAGACACATAAATAGTGAGTGTGTGTCATTTCTCTATGTCCACGAGGTCTCGCCGCGTCAATTTTCTCCTTGGGGCGAACCCGTCCGCTTGATTAAATAAACAGCTTTTATCGTTGAATGATTTCATGATTTATTTCATGAAAATCTGCTCTCATAAAAAAGTTAGTTCTATAGACATTCAATAGGACACACACACACACTCTCTCTCTCTCTCTATCTCTCTCTCTCTCTCTCTCTCTCTCTCTCTCTCTGAAAATCAATCTATGAATCGTTACAAATTTATTTCCTTTATTTTTTTTAGTTTGATTTGATACAATATGATTTCACTAAAAATCAATTTCTACCCCTTCCTATTTTCATTTCCACATTACGATGTTTCACTTCATCCGCGTGGAGGGACTCCACGCACTATTTTTGCATGTAATTAATTAAAAACTAGTTTTTAATGATGTCGAAGAAGTATAACTTCTCACGCGCGTACCTAAGTACACGCACACATAATTTTTTTGAAGCACGAAATAAATTCACTACAATATAATTCCCTGGCTAAACAATTTTGAATATAATTATTTTAGTACAAAAAATTGGATCCTTAAAGTTTTATTCTTAAAGGTTATTTAATTTTTTTATAATGTTCTTGACTGTAGGCCCAAATATTTATAAAATATTCATGTGCATTTACGCTCTGTGGTGGTAAAATAGAAAATCTTTAGCCATGTACTAAATTGTATTTACATTACTATGAAATATTTTCGATCTGTACCTTCGTACCTACTTGTTTTTAAATAATTTCTAAATATAGTTGTATTTCTGAAAGATTTAAATAAAAACATGAAAGAATATTGAGATGAAAAAAGTAAGAAACACGTAATAGATATTTTTTGACAGACATTATCATCTTATTTTTTGTGTACCTTAACTTTAAACTACAATTTTGATCGTTATTTTACTTTGAAATATTGTATCGTGTTAACCAGAAAATTATATTTTCTAGGATTTTATTTTAATATAAGTTTAAATTTTACATACTACAGCAGTTTATTAAATACCCACATGTTTAATAATTTATCCTTTAAAAATAATTTACTAACATCATACGAATAAAAATATATGTTCTTATAAGAAATATTTTTTTTGTAATAGCCTATCAGGTTGAAGATTATTGTTCTTTAATTTCATAACCAAAAATATTTTTATATCATTTAATCGAGTATAATTTTTTTCTAAAGCCAAAATCTATATTCTCAAAATAAAAAGGCAAATAAATAAATAAGATTAGAATACTGGTAAAATAAAATACTTAAAATTTGTATTGTTTTTCTTATTTATATCTTGAGAATCAAGCAATAAGTTTTAAAGTTAAGTGACAGAATTTATAATGTAAATAAAAAAATTTCACCTGTTATTCACGAAGGTTTTGCCGATTGGGTACATTTTTAAAGTGGACTGAAAATTCAAACACAAAGGAACACAGGAGTTGTGGGGAGACTGTTATTTGGTAAACGCCAGGTATTTCAAACGAATTCCCAACATTTTAGACGGCGTACAAGGGAGAATAATAGAGAGGAAACAACAGATTGTATCCACGGGTTCATAAGAGAAGAGCGTGTGAACTTTTTTCAAGCTTTCGCAGGCTGTCTGTTAATTCTGAGTAATTAGAGAAACGTTTTTAAACTAGAGGTAATGGAAACATGCGGAATTGGGATAAGACATGTAATGAAGATTTTTGTAATAAAAATCCAAAGGAAGGAAAGTTTACGTCAGTTATGTAAACGCTGAATGGAATTCTAGAACAAACATCTCGTCAGAACAAATAAAATTCTATTCTCACAAAGATTAAAACTATGTTTTATCAATTTAAAAATGAAGCCTTGCTGAAGTTTCACTTAAATATTCTTGGCTAAGTATCAACCATTATTGTTTTTAATAATGATTTTATGTGTTATCAAAATATAAGAGAACAAATAAATGTGATTTCTTTAGTTCATTAGCTGTTATACATTTTATCTTATGATGAAACATAGAAATACAGTTAATTTTATCCTATTTTATTTCAAAATTACAAAAATACTAGAAAATTACCAAATATATACCAATTATATTCAGTTATTAAAGTTAAACTAAAAATATTTGTATGATTTCAAGTTCTTATCACAATTAAAAAAAATTGTAACTGAAATATTTAAAATGGCAAGACACATCTCACAATAATTTAAACGTTTATTTAAAAATAGTAGTCAATTAAAACTAAATTTGTGATTTATATATTAAAAAAATTTAAAAGTTTAAATTATAATTCTCTCTGAAGATAGAATAAATATTATGATGGATTGACTTATAATTCGAAAGTCGTATTGTAAAGAAAGAAATCATGGTATATGTTTTTACAATAATTTATAACACATCTTGTAAGTGTTAAGCTTAGTGTAAAATCTCCTGTATTTCTTTTCACGGCCTATGAAGAAACCCACAGTAAAACTTTGAATAAAAATATTTTCACATTGTCTTTCTTCACCTATTAACGAAATCAAATATGTATACAGCCCGATGTGCGACTAATTATCTCACTGCCTGTTTGACTCATGTACCTATGACTCATATACCCATATACCTATCCTACTTCCAGACGAGCCAAAAACTCGAAATTTTGACCGCAGGTAGATATTGGATCGTAACTCTCGGAAAAAATCCAAAATATTGAAATTATATTTTAAAACCCTTAGCAAAATTATAAACTTTGAAAAAACTACCGAACCAGGTCATCGTAGTATTACTATAGAATAATGGTCATGGCAACACCATTTTTAGAGACGAAAAAATATATTAACAATATATCCACAAATAGTAGTTTTAAATTGTTTATTTACACCAAAACTATAGTTCTTATTGATGACAAAACGCTATAATATCACTAACCAAGGAATTTTTGCAACATCATCTTTCACGCTTGATTTCATGATCGGACCAATGATTGTTTATTTGTAAGCCTGGCCATAGACTAAAATAACACTTGAACCAGAAAACATAGTTGCTCTCTTCTGTGAGCGATATATTGTTTTCTGCGGAGAAGTATTTATGGTGCGTGCACCATGTCTCACAGATCTAACTTGCATTTTTTCCAATGAATGTACATTTTCGTTACACCATGTACGGCTGACTATGTTTTGTAGAAGATTTTAACTTTATCGAAAGACTCTAGAAGACATGTAATAGTTGTATCACAAGGACGCCAGTTCAACGTTTATGTGTGTGTGTGTATATATATGTGTGTGTGAAATTATGTTTACATTTTAAATAAGATGGTATCGAAAATGAGATTATGATACATTTCTGAGGTTTCAAATATTCATGATTTTAGCAAACAATATCACATGTGACATTGAATCTCACAACTTGTAAGTTTAATTAATTTGAAACAAATAGTTCACTCAATGATGATACAGAAGTTTACATTTGGTTATCGATACTAGCATCTCTTATAATGGTTGGAACTTTGTCATGGATAAATATTAATATTTCAAATATTGCACAATTATTTAAAGATATAAATATTTTTAATCAAACAAAGCTAATATTTCTTCGGCTAGTCAATATATACGAGAAATTAACTGGGACTCTTAACTAAATTCGGTTTCTTTTGGGATTAAATTATAATAGTATCAACACATAACAACTTTTGATAGGATTTAGTAAAAATCAAATAAAATGGATCTATGTTACGTTAGATGGCCAGTCACGAAGTTTGCTGAGGAAAGTCTAAATTTGGATGCTACTACATTTCAAAACTACACAGAATACTATCACTAACACGATAAACATATTTATATACCATTACAATGAAATGTCTAGTCAATACTCAGATTGAATAACGTAGTCGCCTTCTGTTAGGTGTAAAATTTACATTGGGCAATCGAAGTAATCTTGCTCGTTCGTCTGTAGCCCGAGAAACATCAACCGTTGAAAATATTCTGGTTGTCACCCGCAAGGAGTCATGCAGGTTCTGGACAATAACGTGGGTGCGAACAGCTCTCGGAGATCTACACATCTTCCCAAACACAAATTAAAAATTAGTGAAATTTAATGTAATATGCGATGGTGTGTCTCTTGATGTTATCGTTCACACCTAGGTTATTATTTATTGTCTATTCCAGGATACTTCTTGAAAAAACACATTTCGTCGAACCAATATAGTGGTTATAAAATATTATAATCAGTGCAGAATCCTTTCTACGATTAAATTAAACAAAATCTTCTCACCTGAATAACAAATAATCTTTTATAATTGTTCTTAAGTTAAACTAATAACTGGTTCGGTTGATACAGGGATATTTCTTGAGTTTTTCTGCTATATGAAATGAGGTTGCTCGACGATAAACTCATATACACCTGTTCCTCAAAACGGTCAGAAACATACTACAAATTCCTAAAAAGATCAAACTTCGATATGCCTCTCTGTTAACTGTTATACAAATAGAATTAAGTTAGTATAAATTATATAGACTAAAGAATCCAAATTGAAAATATAACTGGCAACGACAAACATAAAATAAATGCAAATTGTATTACGATGACACATATTGACATTGATTAAAACAAATTTTAATTAAAATATTATTCTATGATCATATTTACGTTAACCGCAAATCAATATCTGTGGAAATATTTCACTAAACTAAGAAGTTAAACAATTGGTAAACAACTACATATATCACGTAAACGTGTAACCTTGCGTGACTTTTTAATCCGTGTTCAAAAAAATACTATCTACATTAGTGATTTACGTTTTGGTTATTAAAAACCCGTATCAAAGATGAAAGCAAACTCTGTAAAATTCCCGCCTTTTTTAATCTTCAGTCACGAATTATGCGAGAAAAGTAAATAAAAATGGTGTTTTTCAGTTTTAAAAAACAACTGTTATTATAATGTACTGTAAATGCATCATTATGTGCAATTTTTGCACTTAAAACGAACGGTTGGTTAGATAAGGTACGTTTAAATAAACGAAAATTTTTTAACAGTTGCTAATGCTAAATTTATTACATTAAAAAATAATGTAAAATTATTTGAACGGACTGCTAGATACAGTTTTGTGGGCTAGTCAAAAAATTGTTGTTGTAAAACACCATTTTCAAATTATTTTTCTATAGAATAGTCTTTATTTTAGAAAATTACTTTTATATCGGAATCTTCAGAACTATTTAGGGCCCTAGCTATAAATTTGTCATGAAATTGGTACATTTAGACAAAAATTTTGATTCCAAGCATTTTAGTTAGCTTCTCAATGCTGGAGACCACAACAGTTTTTGTTATTAAATTAATTTAATACAAACTAATAATAATAGCCGCACACTTACCTTTATAGAATAATATAAATATCATATTTTTAGTTCAAAAATAACAAATAAATTAAAATGACCTCTTTGCCGAACTTTTTTTTCTATTATAATATACATGTATCCACGTTGTTTTTTTTAATCTACCTATAACAAACTGTGGTAACAAAAATTGGATTTAAGATGTTTAATTGTTTTGAAAGAATTGTGTTAGCTACATTAAAAATACTGTAATGTTTTATCTCTTAACTGGGACAAAACAAATCTCAGAAACATATAAATATATCGACGCATTATGAAATGCTTGAAAAATCTATTAATACCAATAAACGCTGAAGAACTTAAAATAAACGCTATGACGTAAATTTAAAAATGCTTTTTTTCCATTATTGTTGAAATTCCAATTGTTAATATTTTTTTTTAATTTGCCTTTTAGGATCAATAGCGAGGGACTGCATAGTAGTAATAAAATGGATCAAAACTCATGAGGATGTTCAGGAGACAAAATTCCCAAAAAAGCGAAACAGAAATCAGCTTGGAACACCTTTTTTTAAAGTCGATGCAGACTTTTCTTTGGAGTTCAGGTGTGAACGAACGGTAACGTCTATCAAAACACGGAAAGAACCGTCGTATCAGATTTGGTGATATCTGAAAATTCAGTCTCGTGACTTATCATATCTAAGTCTGTAATATCTAAGTTACAGAAAATTTCTTAGATCTTAACGAAATCTCATAATTCTGACCCGTTGCGATTTATCGTAGCATAATCGGTTATTAGTAAAAAATTAGTTATAAAAGTATATTTTATATTCTTTGCCGATTCTTAATTCTTTCACATGTTTATGCGGCACCTACAATCATAAAATTTGGAATATTTTTGGCAGTTGGAAACGCGTATATTCCTGCTAAATATAACGACTCCATCTGTTCTATCAACTTGTAAAAAAAATTTCATTTATTTTATTAAACGTGTTAACACACAAAACATGTATTTCCCCACTAAATACACAGCTATAGACATCGTGTGCGGCTTGGAGGTGGAACCCCTAATGAGCGAAAGCGAGTGCAAGTTATAATACTGTAGGTGTTTGTTAGAAAAATGTCTAATTTTTCTGTCTTATAATCTGTGTTCACACTGCAGTAAATTGTTTACAATTAAATAATACTTAAAATAAGCTATACACTGGAGTCTACAATAGCGAAATGCGAATTATTATTAGCGAAGAAAAAAAGAGCAATAATATTACATATGACTATACTATGACTATTGTTTTTATACATTTTTATTCTCTCGTGCATTGAAGACAAAATGCCTACTATGACAAATAGATTTAAATGCTTAAGCAACTAGGGAGTAGTTTTGTTTGGCTGATACCTCAATCAAACAGCACTTGTCATTGCTAACATTTGAAGACAATTGGGCAATGCGATTTTTGAAACTCAGACATGTTCACTGTGAAAAATATCTGCATTTAGATATTAATATCATTTACTAAGCAATTTTTTTTAAGAATTCTGTTGAAAACTTTTATTCAGATCATATATCTTGTATGGTGTTTACATTAAAAAAATTATCTTAGCATCTTTAAGCTTTCGATGTAGTATTTATTTATTAAACAATTCATTTCAAATAATTATAAATTGACTAATCATGATAAAATAGTACCGCAAAAATTTAGTAAAACTAAATGATTATAAAAAAAATTAAGTACAAGGCATATGTTAATCTACAAACAATGGTTCGTTTAGAGTTTCTATACGTACTTAAAAAGGATTATAACTCACGTCCTTAAAAAGTTATTTTTTGTTAATATCTCAATTCATTGTTGAAAAATACAATTTTTAGTTTCATCCCCATGAAAATTCGAATTAAATATCGTTAAATAACAAAATAACTCATAAACGTATAAAAGATGCAGATTTATTATCTGAGTTACATATCGCTTTTGATTTTGTGCCTGCGGCAAATATTTTGCAATGTTTATTTCCTTCTAAGTTTTCATGATAACTTATTCTTGTGTTTTATCTCTTTTCAATTACATATTTCTGCAGAAATATTTGTGTGTAATAAACAGATACGTCCTGTTAACCGTTCATATTTCCTTACTTGCTGAGGATTTTTGGTTTTGTGTTCTTTTAAGAAATCGTTACAGTTTTAACGTATGGCAAGGAATATTATTGTATAAATGTTTTTATTATGTAATCTCTATTTTTTTTGCTTACTGTGTTCGATAAAAAAGAATCTCGAAATTAAAAACATATGAATACCTTTTTTTAAATTAAAAAAAACAGAGCTTATTGAAAGACTTGCCTAATATTTGAAAGTACTTCTTAAGCATTTAATGTTTCCAAAAACAAAACTTTTGTGAAAATTTCATTAGATATTTTTCGATATCTAAAGGACCAACACTTGATAAAAAAATGTTGTATAAAAGATAATGTATTTACTAGGTTAAGGTACTGACCTAAAATATACTAATATATGTTCGCATGCTTGTTTTGCACATAACAGAAGCAAAGCCTATTTTAAAAATAATTATATTGGAGATAAATTATGTTAAAATGTTAAACACCTTTTTTAACATCTCTGTTAACTTTATGATTTTATGTTTCTTAACTTTGTGTGTCGTTTACTATATTTTCTGCATGAAAAATATTTTAGTTAATTTCTGAATTTATTCTCTGAAGAGATTTATTAGGATTTAACAAAATATAAAATGTATTTAACATTGTTTATATAGAAATTATGTTTCTGTACATATCATACACTAGTTTAAAAAAATATGTTTTTTCTTAAATTACAAACCAAGAAGTACTAAAATTTTAACGCAGAACTGTTATAAAATAAATAGTTTCACCACAATGGATTTTATTGCAGTATAGTTTAACTTAATTATTTCTGAGCGTATTCTTGTTCTTCGATGAAAATCTTTTTTCTAATAAAACTGCAATGAACTTATAAATCAGGCAAAAATGTCTCAAAATTTGAAATTACTAAAATAATTTAAATGATTTAAAGTACGTCTGTGCAAAATAAATGAACTGACAACCCTTATTCAACTGAATCTATTATGAAAATCATATTATTTTTTTAAGAAAATTAAAAAAATGTTATTACTAATTAACCATTGAAGAATGCCAATATTTTATAACATGTCGTAGTTAAGTTATTCATTTCATTACCGAAATACAAATATTTGAAGTAAAGACCAAACTTCAGGTTTAAAACTTTTAATCAAAAAACTCTTTTTTATTTGTAATAGATAACATTCATTTTCAAATAAGAGATTTAAAAATATTAATAGATCTTAAAACTCCTATTTGTTCGGTATAATTTCAGTATTGTGGATTATTAGTTAATCGATTTTTGGGATCGTGAATAAAAAAATGTGATTAAAAAACATTGCAAATACGAAAATCATTATTGCTAAATTTAATCATCATGCCCAGTTTAATCTTCAGAAACAATTATTGCATATGTTTTATTGTGTTTACTTTATCATGGTATGTACCTAAACATGTTTTTAATTTTGCAGCAATATTGTGTAGGTACAAATAATAAATTTAAAACAGTACTTTTATCAGAATGTGAAATCATGCTCATTCAAACCCAACGACCAATTTCCGTGGTTTCCTGAAATTATCCCATGCATATGTTGACATGGTTTTTTACAAGAGAACTCAGCGAAGATTTTTTTACAAATCACCGTGATTTGTTTTGTTGAATGTCTCTATCCAAATAACCTTACAGTTGACGAAATGTAAAGTCTAATTATCAAAATATTAATAATAATAGAAAATATTGCGTCCTGGTAAATGTTTGTCATGCAAGATATTCACAAAAAAAGAATTCTTACTAAACAAACAAAATAAATTCTTTTGACCCCACTATGAACGTAACAAAGCTGTAAATTAAATTGGGTCCTTATTTTATTTTACTTTCACAAACATTTTATGAGCTGATTAATTGTTTAGTATTAGAATGATTTTTTTTTCTGTCTGCAATGTGTACTACCTTAAAACTATCGAGTAACTGCAGCTATTAAACAAAACGCTATACATTTATAATATACATTATACATATACATATTCTATACATTTAAGCATACTGATACCTAACACCTAACTGCTCCACACGTATTTTCTGTAGTTCATAGTAAAATAAAATTTAATTATTTATTCAGTAAAATTTCATTAAATATTCTTTTATTTTTGTTAAATGATTTTAAATATATCAACACCTAGATAAAATTAATTATGTATATATTTTTTAAATTATTTTTTACAGGGCAACACTTTTCATTTAATTATTTTCTTATTAAAGCATTAAAAATATTTGCTACATTTTAGTATTTCTTACCATTATATTTTGTTTTAACATATTTTTAGAGATTTTCTAAATAAGCTTTTGACTTGAAATAAATATTTTAATGGGGTATGTAAGCCATGTGATAAAAAAAATAGGCTGCTAATTCAGTTATGCTCAGTTCAAAATTTTTTTTAAAATTTGCTGTTAATAAATGTTTACTACATATATAAGTTATTTTTTCTAGCTCTGTAAGTATATAGGGATACCTCACAGCAAGTATATAGAAAGTTTTTGAAACGTAACCGAACTATACTTAGTCAACATCAGCACGTAAAGAACAAAAATTCGTTAGTAAAAGTCTGAATGCATTGGTTTTTGTGTCGGATTCATATTTGTTTATTACCTTCGTCAGAAAATAAAAATAAAAATATTTGCTTTTTACTAATGCCTATTTATGATTTAGTTTTTAATTTTCTTTTTAAACCTGGTTATTTCTTTTAAAAATTTATCTAAGCCACGAGTTTGCATCGCTAATGGAATGTTACAAGTACAAAACCCAAATTAAAAACCCCTTTTACATGACAAGCTAGAATTATCTTACATAAACTTACAGCATAAATAAGATAAAGAATAATTTGGGATGTTTTAATAATAAGTGTTCAAATTAAATATAAAATATTCATATTTTCTTTAAGAGAATCTCTAAATAAGCCAAAATTTTAAAAGAAACATTTTCATAAATCTTATAAACAAACATTTTACGTCATATTAATATTTATTATTTAGTTTAAGAAATAAATGTGATAATACCATAAAAACACTGAGAATCATAATTTGAATTCTGTTCATTATATAACCCACACAACTGAGCTTCAAAACTAATATAGGTGACAATTTATGGGTATATACTCTTTTTGCATAAGTTATGTAGACATAGTTGGTTCTTATTATTTAAATTAATTAGTTTCAGACTTTTCTTTTGTAGGTCTAAAACGTGTAATTAGTAATGTATGAAATTATATTCAAATACTTTATTTATTTCACAATAACAAAACAATCTAGGACTTTTGAGCTAATTTTCAATATAGGACCCTACAGCTCTTCAAACTCAAGTTAATAAAAAAACAATAATAATTAGATCGCGGTAGCCCTAAATTATCACATATTGTGTTTTGAAACCAACTGTTGTTTGATGTTAAAAAAAGGTAAATTATATAAAAAGCCAAGGAAGAAAGTTATTGTATGTCATACCTACCAAATGAAATAATAATTTTAATATTGAAGTCTGACTAGTTTAATTAGTTGCTTTATATGACTAGGAGTTACAAAAAAAAATATATATATATATAAATATATTAAAAGTACAATTTAATTTGGTAGTTTACTATGGGTAGACTTAAATCGCTTATCACTACAAAGATTTATTTTATAACTAAATTTAATGTGATATGTTAGTAACTCTATGTCAAAATAAACTCTTTTAAATTAATTGATTTTTATAACCCTGACAAGTTTGCTATTAAATTAGAATTTCTTTCTTAAATGTCCTTGATTAACAGTCAGGCAACAAACGTTATACTTATAAAGGCAGCAAAGTAAAAAATTTACTGCTTCCACACCTTACACATGTGCTTTAGCATAAAGAAAACTCTATATGTTATGGAAATATACTTATATTTAACAAAAAATATCCAAAGATATTAACAATGATATTAACCGTAACAAAAAATGAATACATATAATTATACACAATCATAAATGTCAGCTGCATTTTTCGCCTTATAGACAAAGTCTAAATAAGTTAACTTAGAATAATAATATTTAATTTTATAATTTTAAATAAAACTTTACTAATATAAGCTTGAATTGTAGTTTAATTTATTGGCGTATACTTTAGCATAATCCACGAACTTATTTAGAGCAAAGTAAACAAAATTTTTATTTGTCCTGTTATTTTATATTTACAACTAACAAAATTGTATGTCCTTCACATTTTATAAAGATTTTGTAATCCACATAATTTTAAGTACAAATATGTACTGATTCGTTATAATGATTATTAACACAGAAAATCACGAATATTTATTTATATTTATTGTTTTATTCTGGAGTAATGTTTTTTTTTTTTTACTTTTCTATAAATTTAATTTTGTGACATAACATTGTAATACTGTTATAATTTTTAGGAAAGGTTGTCCGTGACTAAACTGTGTATTCTGATAACATGATTTTATTCCACTAACGTAAAAATAGAGCGTGATTTACCAAACTATTGTGTATAAAAAATTAACAAGATAAGAATTTTTTTTATACATTATGCTATTCAATGACAACTTTTATGTGAACACAACAAACTATTTTATTTTATCATTTAAAAATTAGTTTTGCCATTAATAACAATTTTATAACTAACATTTTTTTTTAATTTGTGACAAGATGTGCTTACATGTTTGTATATTACTAAACATTGCAAGTGAATGAGTAAACAATTCTTATAATAGTTCTTCAATTAATTATAGAATATTATGTAGTATACAATCAAATATTTAACTGAATACTTTAGTAAATGTAACTCTTTAATTGTTTTCTGTAATTAAATTTCTGTTAATTTTTTTGGAATAAAAACACAATAAATAAAATCTAAATTAACCTAGTGGCCAATATTTTACAGGAAATAAACCGCAAAAAGATTTAAAGAAAAACCAATGACTCTTCCTTAATTTTACATTAAATTTTCACAATCACAAGCAATTTATTTAACAATATTAAAATCACCTACTGGGATGGCTATAGTACTTAATATGTCATAATTTACAAGTTTAAAAATAAATAGATAAAATATCCAAAGTTATATAATAAAATTTACGCCTACCGACTGTGCATACTTATATCCATATAAACAATATTTTCCCAAGTAATTTTTTTGCAAAGGGGCCGTTTTGTGATTTGACCTTAAACTAACTTAATGATTCTCAATAACAAATTTATAAGATTACAATTTTGTTTATTGCATTACAATTAATAAGGATGCATTATTTTTTTAATAATTGGGTCAAACTTAAATTAATAAAGCTCTTGTGGATTCTCGTTTAGCAATACACCGACTAGATCAAGCGTGGTGATATTCGATGCTAATAAAGAACATATTATAACTTTTCTTTCGATTTAGTTATAAATTAGAGGGATTAAATTTTTGGGATTAAAAACCTTATCAATGGTTAGGGAATTGTTCATCATTGTAAGACAAGTAAACACTTTCTAAATACTTGAAAAAAATTTGTGTCTCTCTTACTCGAACATAACATGTTTGGAGTAGAAACACAATAAATAATTTAAGTTCTTTTTACACATGAGTGTTATCTTTTGGAAATAAATGTTTTAATTGGATTCGTTTCTAAGAGTGCATTAAGCATTGAGAGCATTGTTTTTAACACTCCGTAAACTGCCTAGGACTAAAGTGAATTTAGCGTGGTGCTTGATTTGCAAAAACAACTTTACAATTTTTTTGCTAGAAAGTTTCATAATGAAGAAATACCAAGGCTTTTAATGTTATTCTGAAGTAGTAGACAATTTATTTTTACAAGTTATTACACTTAGTAAAAATAAGTATTTGTGTTTTGTCAGTTGCAAAAAAGCTGTCTGATAATATCAAATTATAATTTTTTTTTCAGTTACAGTTATTATACATTTTATTTAAGGATAAAACGTTACACATGTATAATGTTTTAAGCTTTTTCCTTAAAACAATTTCAGGTTCAGAATTGTAACATTATGAATTTAGTTGTACAAATGTCATGCTGAAAATTAACTGAAAATTCATTAAAAAAAATACTGTTATTTATTACGTAATATTAAAACAAGCGCAAAACGAGAGTTTTAAGGAAATATCGTTAATTCTGTTAAAGTTTTAGAGTTTTCTGACTAAAAGTATAGAACCAATATTTAAATTATGCAAAAGCTTTTCCTATTCACATTTAGATTTTTTTAGCTTCAAGCATGATTTCTGTTCTCAAATTGCTTAGTTTATAATCCAAAAGTTAAATACTACAATGTAAATCATTAAAATTACTACAGCTGTACATTTATTAAGTAGGTCCTAATTAGATGTTTCTTTTCTATCGACAGTAGTAGAAGAAAAATTGTAAATTTTACTTAAAAATACATAAATAAAATTAAAATAGTATAAAATGATTTTTTACCTCAAACATATTTTAGAGATTGATTTGTTATGTATTTCGCACCAAAATAAATAGTGTTTATGTTTCTTATTTTCCTATTTGAATAGTAACTGTTGGACAATCACACCGTGATGTTGTATAAAGTGGAAAAAATACACAAAATGTGTGTCTTGGGAATTACATATTACGAACATTAAGTATATAAAACACGCGCCATGTGTTCTTTTTAAAATGTGGAAGTAGCGTGTCACTGAAGAACTCAGACTTCAGTCTCGACTTGCGCCTGGTTAATCAGCAATCCATAACCTATTATGATTGAGAGACATGGGACTCTAAGAGTTAGTTTGACGACAAGGTAAGTCGCAATTATACTACACTACCTGTTTCTCGTGTTGTCCAGAGGCTGCCGACCGAATCTAATGTTCTTCTCTTGTTGGAATGGATGTATCTTTATTTGTTCCTCAAATTGAGTGTTTTTAATTATCCACCCATTTTTCCCTTGACACGATTGGAATGTATGTGGCAAGTGTGTCTGATTCAAGAAGCTACCGCTATAGAAAAGAAAAAAAACTGCGACAGTACGGGGATCGCTGTAAATGTGTCAGTAGGCTAGGGATCAAGTGGTAATAATCAGGAGCCACGGCTGCGGTTAATTGAGTAATTGGGGTTGGAGAGGCGAAGATAAGGGAGGTTCGGCTGAACGCCCCGACGAACGGTGGCGAACAATTCTTTCCCGTCGTGCCAAAAAAGGAAAGAAAAAAAAAAGAAACTTTACCGCGCGGCGCGGGAAAACTTTCCCCCGGATGGCATGACGAGGGGTTGCCGCCCCTTCAAGGAGTCGCCCTCACCACCCCCTTCTCCCAGGGAAAGGCGTCTTAAGCTTCTTAATGCGGGAAGGGGCGGCGGGAACTAAGAAAGGCGGGAAAAAGTAAGACGAGGCGCAAGTTTCAAAAAGCGCGGCTTCGCGGCGTCCCGACAAAGGCAAGTGTTCTGGACGTGCTGTGGCTCTGTGTCGGTTTCCGGAGTTGCCGGGGAAATCATAAATATTCCAGTAAGACAAATACGTCATTTGTTGTTTTTTTTTTTAACTAATGAAATAATTTACTTTTCTTGCCCTTACTGTTATTCAACGGCCAATTTTGTAAATTTAACCCTCAAAGATCCCTTGTATTTTACATCACGACGGATATTTCGTCTGGGATATATTTATGAAATTTTGCCTGTTGGCTAAAATCGCATTTATAGTGGACATTTTACAGCTAGCAACGAATGTTTGGTAAATGTTTGCTCACCAAGTTCGTGACTAAATGCAAAAGAGCTGAAGAGATGGGAGTACAGAAAAAAGGTTAATAAACTATGTAAATGTTATAACGAGACAACAAACGTGGAGTGAAGAGTCCGAGCCTAAATAGATCGTGTTTGAAAATTCTTAACTCATAATTAAAAATATATATTAATATCACAAACACTGAAATGAGTTTTCACTTTAAAGCACAGTTAACTTCAAATTTATTATACTTAACGAAACATGTTAGGCTTCACTACATAATTTTATTAGATAATATTTCTTCCAATTGCAGTAAATGTTTTTTTTTTTCAGGGGCTTAGCAGATATTTTTCTGTGTGGTTTTTAATTATATATATATTTATATATATATATATATATATATAAATTCATGTAAACACAATTTTTTTAGTACCTGCCATGCAAAAGAAAAAAAATATATATATATATATTTGTCCTATTTTGCCAATTATTGTACAACATAAACTGTAGTTTTAAATAGTCACGTAACATATATAATTTTCATTTATCAGAATGTTGAAATCACGTAAATACAAAACTTCACTGAAATAACTTGATTAACCTTAGTAATTACATTTACATAATATGGATTTATAAATTTTTAAAGAAATTAAACACGTCTTTATAAAGTAGGTTCATGAAAATATTTCACACCTAAACTATCGTGTTATTTTTTTTAATATTTAGTAATAAAATATTTTAAAACAGTGTCCAGTTAAATTTTTTACGCGCGCATGAGAATATTTGAGGAAATAATAGTCTTTTTCATAAGCATTGTAAATAGAAGAAACGTATTAAAAAAAAGCTTTGTTACTGACCGTAATTAAATTGGTTGGTTTACAACGAGCCTACCAAATTTTTTATATATGTCAGCATGCAATGAAATACAGGCACTGAAAATCGAGTTTCATGACCGTAATATGAGGGCCATCCAGCCAAACGAATTACGTCTGTCACCAGAACACCATTCTCGTAATTAAATCTGGGCTTGTAAATTTTTTTTTGTCGAGAGGAAAATTAACCTCCGTGCGATAAAACATTAGCAAAACCGCCGCAATGATTCACGCTGAAAAGCCACAATGCTTGATTCTGAATCATACCAGGGGAACGAGGCATCTGAGTTTTACAATACTGAATAACTTAGAGTATTATTTATGGTTTTGTACTTTGTTTGGAGAAATATTTCTTTAGCGCGAAGGAATAAGCGTATTCCAAAAATAATGTTGTACAAAATTCATAATGATTATGCTTATTTAAAACTAAAATGTGCTTATTAATTATTATTGGGAGTTGTATGTAACATTTAAAGAGTTTTACTGGGTTAAATAAGAGACCTTTAAATATAGAGTGTACAATTTAGAATACAGAATGAAATATGTTTGGTAGCTTTCCTAAAAGTGTTATGAAAGTTATTAAAATTTGCATTGAATAGGAAATTGACGATATGAATTTCGTTAAATATTTCATGTACATATTTAGGAGAGACAGCAAGGGTTCTAAGCAAATATATTTAACCATTGCGGGATTGGGATGTAGTTTACCCACGTGTGTTTCTGAATGCTCGGAGAAGTGTCTCGGCGGTCAGCGGGGCAGCACAAGAACTCACCCCTGCCGGAGCGACCCACGAAGCGCAGGTCGTTGAACTTGGCCACCTGGTTCTTCATGACGGCCGTGCAGTTGCGCAGCTCGGCGCAGTAGTTCTCGTCGTTGCCGGCGCGCACGGTGACTAGCGTTCCGTCCAGGACGTCTCCCAGCGCCACGACCTTGAAGGCCACGGGCAGCGTCTTGTTGGAGCGCCAGTGCGGCGGCAGCACGGTGCACACGAACTGCGGGCTGCCGGTGCGCACCAGCTCGCCCGGGTGCTCGGACAGGAAGTCGCCCAGGGTGCGCTCGGCCAGGATGTCGGAGGTCATCTTGGTGTAGGTGTCGCTGAGGGCGCTGGCGGCCGTGGCGCCCTCGGGGCTGGCCGCCGCGCCGCCCGCCGACGACGCCGAGCTCGCCGTCAGGTGCATGGGGTCGACGACGGAGATGCTCGCGCGCCGGCCGCCGCCATCGTCGTAGCCGCACGCCCGCTTGCAGTCGGGCGCCGACGACTTGGCGCCCCAGATCGTCACGTCGGACGCGATGTCGGCGGCGCGCCGCGCAGAGGAGGGCGTCGACCCTCCCCCGGGCGGGTACTCCAGGAGATGAATCTCTGGGTGCGGTCCTCCACCTCCCCGGTGCAGCCGGCGAGTCACGTGGTCGGCGAGGCCTCCATGGCGCTCGCTTCACCTGCGCACCTCTCAGCGGCACAGATTGGCCTTCAGGACGCGCCGGTCGGCCAGAAAAAAAATAAACACGCGCGAACACACACACGCCACGTGTTGTCCGACCGGGTGGTTGCTTTTTTTTTTTTTTTATCTCCCCTGTCCCTGGCGCCGGCCTAACCCCCGCGCGCGCACACGCACCCCTTGTTTGACCGCGCGCCGGCTAGTTTCATTTCATTCTTCCCTGCGCCGACGGGGGTGGTCCGTGTTCCGGTGTTTTCTTTTTTTTCTCTCTCCCCGTGGCTCCCCCTCCAGCGCGGGTCACGTGCGTGCGCCGGCCCGCGCGCCACGCCTGTGCGCGTCCGGCGATCAAGTGGCGGCGTCGCGGCGCCCGCCGCCCGTTGCCATGACGCGCCGGGACGCCGGCGAGAGAGAGGGAGGCCGGCCGTGGCGCAGGGGAGGGGAGCGGGGGAAAAACTCTTTTTTTTTATCGTGAATGCCCCCGAGAAAAAAACCCTTTCCGTCGGGAGTTTTTAACCCGCCTTTACCTGCGTGCGGTGGCGGGAATGAAATAGAAAAAAAAATATCCACCCCTTTATTTTTTTTTTCCCCGGCCCGTTATGAGACCATGAATGAAATACGTTCGTCGGGGGGGTTCCCCGAAAAGCGAAATCTTCCTCTTTTTTCTTTTATTTTTCTACCTTTCCCGAGAACAGTTTGTTTTTCCTCGCGTCTGCCGTCGACTCGCGACCGTGTACGGCACACGACGGCTGCCGGCGGGTTTCGCGCGCGTCCAGCCACTGGCCCCGTGGTCCAGGGGCGGCTGGGAATAGACAACCCCCCCCCCCCCTCACACGCTCGCGGTCACACCCCTCTGGAGCCCCACCCGACCGGCCCACCGCGGCGATGACGGGGGAGGCAGGGCTGCCTTCTCTTCCTGCGGAGATCACGGCGCGTCGGGAGATCGTTCCCAGTTTCCAATCTTCAATTATAATATTTTTTTTGTTCTTTTTTTCCTTCTCTCCGACAGGAGCTCTGCCCGGTGGGACGGAGAAACGGAACAAACTCGGATCACGTGTTCGCGTCGCGCGCGGGAAAGCGTATCGCGCGCGGCATCGCGTCCCTTGCACGGGTCTCGTGTTCGCGGCAGGGTGGAGGAGGGGGGTGGGGGGTGGTTGTCGGTCGAGGGGAAGCAGAGAGGGTTAGGAGAGGGTTTGCGTTAACTGTACGTAACACGAAGGGGGTTGCTTTTCCCCCACTCCTCCCGACGTGAGGGGGAGGGCAGTAGGTCTAAACGACGCAGGCCCCGAACTAGCGCGGACACACACAGAGGGCGTCTGTTGGGAGGGAAGGGTGGCTGAGAGAGACAGAGCGTCGGTGAAGGCGGAAGACAGAGAAAGACAGACCCCTCTTCGCCTCTTGGAGCCAGGCCGGCGCTATTTCTAGCAAGGAGCGTTCGTCGGCAGCAACAGAGGAGGGAGGAATAAAGCCGAACTTAACCGAAAAACGACTTTGACTCCGCCACATTACCAGCAGCAACCCTTTTTTTCCTTCTTTTTTTTTCAACCGAAGCCTCCCTCTCCCACGAATTTCAAGAGGGAGTTTAGAACTGAGATGGCAGGACGCTAGGGAGGATCGAAAGTATAAGAGGGGGAAAAAAGGGGAAGAAGGAGTAGACGCTGTGCGACAAGAAGAATGGCTATTTGTTTGTAGTTAAAGTGAGGTGAACTTTTCGCGCTGTGGGGGGAAAAAGTTTTACGCCGCGCGGAACGAGCGTGGTTTTATATGAGAGCCCGGCGCGACGGGTTCATTTGCATTTCGTCGCTGTCGCCTCACCCGCGCCTAGCCTCTCTTCTCTTCCTCCTTGCTCCTGGATTACGGCCGCGGACTTTAAAACCTGATTGAAACGCTTATTGCAAACATGCACAAACCGCCACCACGACGTCAACTAAAATGTATTTACTACTTTGACTGACATTTTTATCATTTCTATTATTTAATTTCTGAAGAATTTTTATTTTAAACTTACAAGTTACTGAAAAGAAAAAAATATAAAGAAGCAACCTTTTCCTGGTATCAAAGCCGAATATTGCTGGCCCTGTAGGCTTCTATTTAAAAATAGTCTACTTCCTGTTTAAAAAATAGTTTTTAATTTTTTTGGCTCAGTGCTTACTAGAACTTTATCCAAAATATTCTGGTGCGATTTCCGCAACGAAATTAAATTTTGATACATTTATTTTAATATTTGTTTGATACAAGTTTTCATATAGATTTTCTTTACAAAACAGATTTAATATAGGCTATGTAATTTTGTTTGTTTGTTTTTAATTATTTTTCAAGTAAAACCGAAATAAATAATTCTCTATCCACTCTGGAAGCATACAAGTTAATATATCTCGCCTTTTGACTTATATCATTTGAAATGTTTCAATAGTTGCGACGAAAATTTCACTACGTTATGGTGAACATTATAGTTCTCAGATTTATATAAATTATATATATACATATGTATAGTTATTTATTTATTTTGACGATGGTATATGTTTCTAAAATCCTTAAAAATTTGTTAGAATTAAATAATTCTTTAACATCATAATATGGAACTTCTGTTGATGATTTTAAGATTTAACCATTAATTTCGATGCTAATTTTTCGTAGCGATAAGTATGATAAAATGTGAGCAAAAACTATATAGCCTACAACTTTACGTGCACTATGAATAGGTTTTTTTTAAACAAAAATTATCCCTTTTAATGTCAATGATCCTTAAGAAAGCTTACGTTATATTCGTATATCATATTTACTATAAAAAAAATGAAATATTCTCTCCAAGTGCGTTATTTTGTGTCCGATTAAAATAAAAGCTGTCTGATTGCCTGAGTACTTCTATTTGATTTATTGTTAGTAATTAGTGAATAATGTGTGATTAGATATTCTCACTTCTTCTCAAATCCACTGGTATATTCTATTACGTTTTTATACAATATGGTTACAAAAAATTATGGAATTCATGGAAACATAAGTAAGTAAAACCAAATTTTTATAAACAAAAAATCATTCGGATGCACTGTAAAGCGAAATAATGTTGTTTAGAACTAATTGATATTCAAAATAGTTTATCGGTATTACTTTAATGGAAATGTTTAGGACGTACGACGTTCAGCGATACGTGAAATCAAGCCTGTTGGCATAGTCGTGGGTGATAAGTAGGGGCAGGCATTTTTCGCGAAAAAAATCTAAACGTTAATAGACTGCAAAAAGATGTACCCCCACCAGCGATTTCTTACTTGTGATTGGCGGCCGTCTGCAAGAGGAGTCGTTGCCATATTTGACCGAGCCACTCAGGACGCGTTTGCTTCCCGCACTGGATTACTGTGATTGGTTATGAAACGAACGACAAAACTCGGAAAGAAACTACCCAATCACGAAACACAAATGATGCTACAGTGTTTTAACTTTCAACTGGTCTCGGAATCTTTTCGCGAAATATGCATGCCCCTAGTGATAAGGACATCCCAGTTGGTCAAAGTGTCCAGTGCAGCTGCTCTCTCGCCAGATAAGAGACCAGCGCTTGCAGACGTTAAGAGAAAGCAAAAAACTCTTTACCTCCAAACTAAATACAAGTCGACCATCTTCTTCAAGAAGCAGTTTTGTCAATCAACATCTTATACACTACAAAGAAAACTCTCCTTAAAAGAATAGCTATAGCGAACACAATAAAGTTTTTTTTTCGGTTTGCGTGTCTTATCTGGAAAATAATGGTTTTGATTTTTTTTTTTTTTCCAATTTATGCTGGTGAGTGAATGTTTACAGTTGTTGGTTGAACACATATATTTTTACACGAGAATGTATTCAAAGTTCCGTTAAAAAAAATTGGTTGTCTGTAAAGTCGGTTTACGGACGATAGTTTAACGTGACAACGTCATAACAAAACATTGATGAAATGATTGCATACTTTTATGAATAAAATTTAATCATTTTTATTGAATTATCACTATTTTTAATGGATACAAAGTTGGAGTGAAATGAAATGTACAATTTAATTGATAAATTTACTTTTATTTGCACTCATTAATTCAAATATGTTTATTACTTTAACGAACATATTATTTTAACTATAACATTCATACATGTTTGCTATTTAACTTCTTCCAATCTGTGTTATTCTGTTAAGGGGATTGGTGCACCAGCATCGTATTAAAAAAAAACAATATATTTGTTAATGATTCAGCTGCTAGAGAAGATTGAACCATTCTGGTGTAAAATTTATTTTTTTATTTTTTTATTTTAATTACGTTATTGCTGATTTTCGGGAATTTTTTAAATTCAAGCTTTATTAAAAAACTATAAAGAATTCAGTGGTTAAACTTTCGCAGATAAATTTTCAGACACGGGAGATATGACTGTGACCATTATTTTATCTGTAATCATTATTAATTTAACGCATTTACAATTTGAATTTTATAACTGAGCTGCTACGAAATTGCGTGATATTCATTTGCGAATTTAATAACATTCGCGTTTTCAATTGTAATTCAAACGCCTACATATATGTCGGCTGAATGATTGACTTTATTTTAGTCTTTAGCTTATTGCAGTCGGACCTAAAGTAAAAACGTAGCTGTAGAAATTTGAGCAGCGTGCAAGCTCGGATACGAGGAATTATGGAGCGCGCTGGACAGTAGTGACACCTTGCGACAGTTTTCCAAACTTTTTGCAGCTCGTTCCCACTCTGCCACAGCTGTCTGCTGTTTACGAAGAGGAGACGGGATTTCGCGGGAAACTGATATGAAGGTCAACGTACTCATTTTCAGTAGATAAGAGAACGTGTTTGGTTTAGCTCGGCGTATAATTGAATGGTTATTCTCTGTTATTATTTAGCACAGTGATTTAGCTAGATGTTTTTTGTTGCAAGCGTAAGATTTATCCAGGAATAAAATGCAGAAGAAACCTCCACCAAGCACAGTACACAAAATAACAAAACTATCGAAGGCCATTAGAGCGCTACGAAAAAAGAATAAAAAAAAAAAGTGATTATTTTATCATAGCTTTTTTTTACCATATATTTATTTTTCAGAGTTGCGTATGTACAACGCGATGGACGCGATGCGACAACAAAAAGATGTGTAAAATTGTAAACATGTTTTTTTTTTTCAGCAATGCGTGAACCATTCATAAAACTATACTCAACATATCCGTATAATTACGTTTGATTTTTTTTTTATGACAGGCATCAATGTTAACAAGTTTATTAAGCCACAATAGACTTTTTTCAGAAAACTAAGTGTAGCAGAAAACACTCAACATAGTCTCACACAAAATCAGTTTACATGAATGCATTTTTAAGAAGTAAGCAACGTAAATAATAGTTAAACATTATTTAATATCTGCTGGTAACGTTTCCAAAGTATCAGCTTCACCTTCATTCACGAACAATATTCGTGAGCTTATTTATGTATTTTGCTGGCTATTCGTTGGTGACTGTTAGGACTGCAAAATTAGTAAATATTTTTCACCCTATCCTGAGTTAAATCTAAGTGTGCGCGGTTAGATGAGGACCTAGATGTGTCTCAGGCTTACGACTTTACACTCTACTCATGCGGGGCATTAACCATGCGCGTAAGGGCGCGTTGCCATTGAACTGTAGGATAGTCTCAACAATCCTCTACGGACTCGAAAAATGTCACCTGCTCATTGGCTACTTGACTTGTGACAACTGTTTGTTGTAATGCCTGTGATTCATCGTTGATTTGGTTGAGGAGTTTTTAGTGATTCAGAGCCTCCTATTTAACTGTGGCCGAATTAAAGAAGCAGTACACATGTTACATGCTTGAATTCATAGCGAATGGAAACCACAAATATTTACTGATGTAGTGGTTGGTAAAAAAAAAAAATATTATTCGTATCGCGTCCATCGCTTCGCGCCATGTTGGCTCCTATATATTATATGGATTTACAAAAAATATAACGATTCATTTACGACACTTAAGATATGTAGGATTTTAAGAATTCACTTGAATTATTATTTAAGAACATATTTCAGGATAACTTGTGAAGACGCTCGTACAGACGGCACCGGTTGTGATGACTCATTGTTACCAGAGCAGGGGCCATCTCGTGTACACGAAGTGACATGTGAAACTTCAACATAACTCGAAAATCAATAAGTGTTACATTGAAATGTGTCCGCTACAAATGTTCAGGAATTATAATTTTGTAATCGAGTAGAAATATTCCTGCAATTAGCATTAGGTATATTTTAATAGACATTGAAAGCGAATCATTAAGTAGCTTCAAAATCCAAATACCAGAATACAGATAGTCTGTAGCAATACAGACCTCACCGACTAGATATGGTCCATATTGTTAATACTAACACATTTGAAAAAACTGACTAGTTACTGAATATGTTAAAATTTTGTAAACCTGTTATTTTAGATGATTGGTGATGTAATAATGTCTCTTGGAAACTACATAAGATTTTAACTGCTTTTATTTCTCCATAAATTCGCAAATCACAATGGCGGCCATTTTACGATCACGATTTAGTTCTTAAATTTTAAATTAGTTTATTTGTTGAGAGCCTGGTACAATGTGTCTGACCACTAAAGTGATCCGAGCCGCGTAGTGTATACTACTGCGAGGTTGCCGAAGTAGGCTCGGGTCGGGACGAATTTCGCTGTGAAGAAACAAAGGTTTTTAATACATGGAAAATTATCCCAAAGCCGAAAATTTGTACATTAGTAGAATGAACATTTCTTAGTAACACGTCAAAAGTTTAAGTACTGCCGCAAACCTTGTGCGTCACACCAAAAACGAGCAGTTAAGTCCAAAATGACAATTTTTTGCAACGATCCACAATAATGGATATTGCAAATGCAGTTTATGGAGTAGACCGTCAGTATGGAACCCAAAATAATCTAGAAACATTGCCCCATCTGAGGATAGTGATAAAAAGCGCAAAGTTTAAACATGTTTCTATAAAATAGACCTTTTAAATCATTAAAGTTAACGAATTCACTTTCATTCAATTTTAAGGAAATATAAATACATCTTACATAAAATTAAAGAGCCCAACGTGGAAATCGCTTAGAGTAAACGTTGTTGCATATTTATTCATCTTTAAATTGGTATATTTTTTAAGTGTCTCATACAATTAGTCTGACCACTAAAGAGATCCGAGCCGCGTAGTGTATACTACTGCGAGGTTGCCGAAGTAGGCTCGGGTCGGGACGAATTTCGCTGTTAAGAAACAAAAATTTTTAATACATGGAAAATGATCCCAAAGCCGAAAATTTGTACAGTAGTAGAATGAACATTTCTTAGTAACACGTCAAAAGTTTAAGTACTGCCGCAAACCTTGTGCGTCACACCAAAAACGAGCAGTTAAGTCCAAAATGACAATTTTTTGCAACGATCCACAATAATGGATATTGCAAATGCAGTTTATGGAGTAGACCGTCAGTATGGAACCCAAAATAATCTAGAAACATTGCCCCATCTGAGGATAGTGATAAAAAGCGCAAAGTTTAAACATGTTTCTATAAAATAGACCTTTTAAATCATTAAAGTTAACGAATTCACTTTCATTCAATTTTAAGGAAATATAAATACATCTTACATAAAATTAAAGAGCCCAACGTGGAAATCGCTTAGAGTAAACGTTGTTGCATATTTATTCATCTTTAAATTGGTATATTTTTTAAGTGTCTCATACAATTAGTCTGACCACTAAAGAGATCCGAGCCGCGTAGTGTATACTACTGCGAGGTTGTCGAAGTAGGCTCGGGTCGGGACGAATTTCGCTGTTAAGAAACAAAAATTTTTAATACATGGAAAATGATCCCAAAGCAAAAATTTTGTACAGTAGTAGAATGAACATTTCTTAGTAACACGTCAAAAGTTTACCGATGAAATCTTGTGATCACACCAATAATGAGCAGTTGAGTCCTTAATGATAATTTCTACAATGATCCACAAAAATGTTTCGTAAATTTAATAACTTTAATACTTTTTTTAAGCCGGTTCTCATTATGGCAACAAAGTAATATAAAATAATGTCTTACATGGTAACTGTAATAAACACCTCAAAGTTTAAACGTCCTATTATTAAATTGGTAATTTTAATCATAAAATGTAAGAAATATATATTTTTCTAGAAATTTGACTACATGTTACATAAATATGTTGAGCGTAGCGTCAAAATGACTTCATAAATATTGTCTGTGTTTTTTTTGTAAGGTTTAAATGTGTATATTTTGAGTTTCTGGTACAATAGTCTGACCACTGATGTATTTCAAGCTGCGTAGTGTGTGTGCAGCAGTGTTAAAGTCGCTCGTGCTGGGACGTTTTTTGCTCCAGAAAATTAAGGTTTTTAATGTATGGTAATTCCAGACTGAATTTTACTCTGAAAGAATAAAAGTTTCCTAACTGCAAGTGATTTTTGCTGCAAACGTAGATAAAAATCTTCCAGGATGCGATTTGCTTAGGTAAAAATATTAGTATGATCGACTCTTTAATTTCTAAATTATAAATAAATAACAACAATAGAACTTCCCGGAAAGTTGTGATAAACTGACGATATTACGCGAGTAGCAGACCCGTACGTGACTACAGAGAAAGGCTATTTTCCTTGACCGTTAGGATTTCTGGGACGAACACCCTCTCACAGCTGGGGTCATAATATACGGTCAAACTCTTGCAAAAACATCCACCACCGCTCTTTGCCACTAGCAATTCAACGAAGTAAGCTAGGCGCAGCACTCCAATGAACTAACTTAGAAAAAAAATACTAAATATGTAATTCTATCAATACATTTTACAACACAACTTATGTTTTATTTATTTTCTGGAAAAAAATAATATTATCATACGAATTATGTTATAAAAGTGACAAAACTCAATAAGCACATTTACGGTGTATCGTTTACTTCAATTGTTATGTAGTAAACTAATTTCATACAATTAAATATATATATTTTATAATATAGGCTACATTAAAATTTTGCACAGTTCTGATGTAAAATAATATACTTAATGTATTAGAAATAAAAAATAATTATATTTTTTGGTATTAAAATAATTTTTAATAATAAAATTTTTGTAACAAAATACGAACACACATATATAAAACCAGAGGTCCTCTAGAATTTTGATTTACAAGTTCCAAGCAGAAATTGTTTATTGTTAATTTTATTGTATCAAAAATCATTCATATAAGAAAAAAAGAATATGTATATCTCAATAGATGTAACATGAATACACCCTATCATATGCATTAAATATATTTTAAGCAATCCCTAAATAAGACCAAGTTTATTTAGTGTCGCAGTACGCAGCGTGTTTCAAAGCCCGCCGGCCGTGAAAGATCAGTACGGCCGCAGTACACTGCAACGCTCGGGCAGCTTTAATGAGGCAACTAATTATGCTAGACTCTTTATCAATATACTATCTTAAAGCTAAAAGTATAATTAAAAACATTTATTTAGACATTTTTTCGCATTGGGCTCTTTAAATCGGTGTAAATCGTATTTTTATCTGGGTGGCAAAGATAAAAAAAATATATGTCGTGAATTAATCGCTTTATATCATATCTTAAATATTAAAAATTTAAATTTTTTCTAACATAAACGGGTGTATTACAGTTTCTAGATTATTTTTGTAAGTTTACGGACAGTCAAAATTAAAAACTGTATAAATGGGTAGCATTTTAATGGACTGATGCAAGTTGCTGTCACCTAGGACTTAAATGCAAATTTTCGGTGATAACGCACGACTACAGTGGTAAACTATCGGTATGTTATTAAGCATAGTCAACTCTACCACAGTACAAAAATTCAGCTTTGGACAAATTTTTCAGTAATACGAAAGTCTACGCGGGGAAGGGCGGCTACCTGATCCGAGAATGAATGATAGGGTGAGATGGGAAGCGAAGATAAGAGCTGGTTGGGTGTCCGTGTTGGAGAGAGAGAGAGAGAGAGAGAGAGAGAGAAAGGCGATATTGTGGAAGACCTTCGAAAGATTCCCGCTAGATGGCAGGCCTCAGAGCTGCAATCTTCGACAACCTCCCCTCACGTAAGCTCTCTCGCCACTAACTTGCCAAATCTCACCCGCTAGCTTATATACGTGCTGGCTGGCCGTACAGTAGTAATAAACAAGCATTTATAAAACACTTAAGCTCATTTCCAACAAATTCTGACGAATGACTGTTTTTTGTCCTGCACCAATCCCCTTAAGGATAGGACGATGATAGGAAAAGTAGGAAACGAATGGGAGTGTTTCAAGTTTAATGTGCCTCGAAAAAGTCAAATCGATGGTTGTTCCAATCGAGTGGAAGAGAGATAGATGCGGCGGAAGCGTACAATGAGCGTAACGAGACACAGCGTAACGGGACAATGTGCGTAACGGGACACTTTTTCGTGCGTGCAGCCGGCGTTCATCGATTTATAGACGTTGCCACGCCAAAAACTTATAATATTGATATTCCGATTTATAGGAGAAATTGGATTTTATAGTGTAGATCAATAAAACAATTATAAAATGTTTACGTCCAAGAAAAAACCTTTTTCGGTCTCCCGCGTGAGTTTTTACCTTGTTTACAACGTAACCCATACCTTGAAAGTAGCAGCTTGGTGTTGCTTCTACGAACATCCAACTCTACGTTTCTTGCCCAGTGCTGTACCCCAGGAGATGCAACACTAGACGGTAGTTCCTAATAACGAGCGAGAGAAGTGCTTTGCGTATAAATAATTATATTTTCTAACATATTTTTTAAACAAACATAAACTTTCAACATGTTCTCTGGCTTCAACATTAGGACATGAACTACAGCACAACTCACCAACTAAATTACTTACTGCGAACACAAAATTACACTTAATTATTCATCTGCAAATATAAGATTACATACAAACTTTTTATAAAAGACCTCGGCTTTAAAAAAATCACAAGTTCAATAGTTTTTGAAAACGTAAATAAAGTCTTTTTTTTTTTTTTTTTCAAAATTACTTTGCAACATATTGGCTGACCATTCAATAATTTAATTTATTTGCATACTTTTCATCGGAACTTTCATTAAGACAGTCATCACAAAGAATTAAACTTTTATTTATTACGGCCATTCCGATTTATTTTCAGTTCCACAGTCTCTATAATTGCAATTTCAAATTTTACAGTATCACTTCTGAGAAAATTATTTTAGTTGTTCTCTTTTTGGTGTTACTGTCTTAAAACACGCTCGCGATAGGGTGTTTAAAAAATAATAAGTCACTCGCCTTCTGTTTCGGCGTCACTGTAGTTCCACTCGCTGTCCGCCTGTACTCGTTCGGCGACTCCTCGTTGACCTGGCCCACTCGTCCTTGCGTCGCACCTGGGCGTCCGCGCCCAGGCGCTTGTGAAAATTTTCCTTCCTGGGTCCTTTCACCTTCCGTGCAACGGAGAGCAATATGGAATCCCTGCTCCATCACCCTGGCACGAAAACCTCAGATGCGCTATTTGGGATCAGAATTGAGTACCAGACTATGATGAAAACATTTTATACACTCAGCGGTATCTTTTGCCATTAGCCGCTTTATTTATTCTCTATAGTTTTATAATTTATTTTCTTAGTGTACTGAAAAAAAATTATGATAGCATAAGATATATTTCTTATTATACACCACATTTGATATTTCTTATTGACAAAAAACAAAAATATAAATTCCCTAAGTGACTTTTTAATGATGGCAGCAATTTATTTACGATAATAATTGGTTTTTATTAAGGCTTAAAAATTCCTTAATACCACCACAAAATAAATAGTAGAGTAATTATATATTGACAAAATATTTTGTGAAGACCAAAAACAAATTTTTTTTTCCAGTGTTTCACGGAAGCCAGAATAACCTAAATGTTGAATTTCTTCAACAAAAATATGAAAAAGCTTCCTAAACATACAAACAAATAAAAATAAATTTAATTTTTATATTTAAAAATATTAAAAACCTGAAATTGTTTTGCGATTTATTTACTTTTAGAAGATGGTAAAGAATAATTTATATACCTGAGAAAAAATTAAAAGTTTTGCAAATATCAAAACCAAACATTTTATATGTATGACACTGTTACGTTGGCATTTTTGTATTTTTCTCCTTCTTCAATTAGTGTAATAAATTGTGATACTACAACATATGGCTAAAGCAATTTTTTCACAAGATGCATTAAATACTTATTTTGATAACATAATGAATATCCGAAAATTTGCGCATAACATTATATTTTAATTGATCTTTCATCCAAACTTAATTTTTAAACCATATAAAAGAAGATAAAATATTCAATAACTTGAATTTATTTGCTTTTATCATGCTTAATAATGGGCGCATTAAATAAAGGAAAGCTATTCAGGGAACGGTAGTAGTATAGTTTGGGAGCTCCGAGATCAGGGTCCAGGGGGTGGAGCCGGAGCCGAGCCACATCTCTGACGTCACGGCGGCCATCTCTGACGTCACGGCGGCCATCTTGGACGATCGTAACGGGACACAGCGTAACGGGACAAGTTTTACCTTGACATTTCACCCTCAAAACTTGCCAAAATTGGGCAAAATTTGCCCAAAATTCATAAAAAACCGCCAAAATTTCAATTTTTTTGAAAAAAATTACGCCAAAAAATTTCAAAAAATTCCACCAATTAAAAATTTCTCTTTTCGAGGGAAAAATTCCCGTTTCGAGGGAAAATTTCCCGTTTCTAGTCCTAAAAATCCCGGCGGCTAGAAATGTCCATATGTACGCTTAAGCATCCATGTCGAAAGCCTCCGATAAACCTCTGATGTCATCATGGAATATGTCATCTTATATAATGACGTCACCGTTGCAAGTTTTGTTACGGTCGCCATCTTTAACTTTTTTATTTACTATCCGATTTTAATGTAAAAAAATTTAAAATTTATAAAAAAATTCACTTAATAAAAATTTAATGAAAAATATTTAAAAAATATACATTTACGACACGGAGCTCGGAGTCCTCGGTTCGAACCCGACAAGTGAAAAAAAATAAAAATGACGACCGATCCTTCCCCTGTGGTGGGTGCGGCATACTGACTCCCACTATTAATTTAAAAGCATATATATCGTCACCTAGTATGACTTCATGTCCGCCATCTTGTCTTCGATGCTGGAAGCCATCATCATTGTATCGTCGGCTAGAGTGCGCTGATGACATGTTAGTTTAGTTCTTATCCGCTAGAATGCAATAATCAATTATTGCTGTGACACCCGCCATCTTAAAATTCGGCCGTCATCTTGAAAAAGCCGTAATTATTTAGCTAGAAATTCGATAAAAGTTGCAAAATTCATTAAATAAATCACTCATTAATTTACATATTTATTCGAGACTTGGTTCGATACCTGGACGATACAAATAATCTTAATTTTTATGTAAAAATACCTAAAAAATTACAGGTTGAGAAAATAAAAACACCGCAAGTTCTTTTACAAACATAATATTTATTACATAATTTCTATTTTACTACAGGATCACCTGCGAAGGTTAGCAATCTTACAAACAGTTAGGTCCGCATAGGCGTGAAATGACTAATTCTTAGCTCCAATCGGTTTATACAAGACAGAGTCCAACCAGATCCTTTACAGACATAGTCCTCCTCTTCTTGACAGAGTTTCTGGATACCTTCTTTAACAGTTTGCTTGACATCGTTAGAAATGTAAATTACTGCAGCCGATGTCTTGAATGCACACTTCTTCACTTTGTCATCGAATGGATAAGGCTTTCCATATAAACAGTCCAACCACAAGTTATATTACAAAGGTCCGTTTGTTGCTACGTCATCAGTAAGCTGATTGATTATGTCCTGTCTGATATCATCAGGAAAATTACAAATGTCCTTCGACTCACTTAACGTACTTGGATAATAGTAGTCTTTCAATGTTCCACGAAATGCCGACTGCGCCAAGTAGAAGCCATTATCGTTCACTTGTAATGCTCCGATCACAGTCTTAGGTTTATTTTCATGTTCAGATGCCACAGTAATCGGTTGCTGCACATCGGTTTTTTTACTTGTACGCTCACGAGTCACCAATCTAAACTCAGGAGTCGTAATTGCTGCAGGTAGTTCTTCAGTAGGCGCACGGACTTCACCTTTACAGTTTATCGCATGTCGGCGCAAATTATCAATTCGAGTTAACTATTTATGACACTCGTCACAGCGAAACTTCATGCGAGAAGGATTCTTCGTACATTTACTCCTCTCATGTCTCCGTACATCATGTGCAAATGCAAACGTCATGTCGCAGTAGCCACAAGGATGCCTAGTTGAAGACAAACCCGAACCAGATGTCGCTGTTACTGCAACTGTACCATTTCCAGGCATACTCTTATGCACATCAATGCATCGTTGTTGTATAGAAACATTTACTTTCTGCCGCACTGCAGGACCTTTACATGTCTCCAAATGATGCTTCAAATTAACATTTCTTGTAAATTGCTTGCGACACTTAATACAACCAAACATTTTACGATAAGGGTTCTTGGCACATTCTCTCTTCTCGAGTCGACGAGCATTACTGACGTTTGAGAAAATCTTGTCACAGTAACGACATCGATGTTCGTTAGTTGTTGACGATTCGCCATCCATTGAAGTCTCCATCGAGGGCGAAACAGCGTTCGTCGAGGGTTCCTGTACAGCCAGCACTACCGGCATTAAAGTCTCTTCTTTTGGTGGTATCACGTCTGTTGAAATCTCCTCCAATGATGACGTCGTCGTTGCCAACGGGATCTGCACCTTCTCCATCGTAGCTGTCGTCAAGGTTCCCGTAGTAGACTGTACAACCTCCATCGAGTTCGACGTTAAAGACGGTAAAGATGCCATCGAGGTCTCAAGAACATCTAATTGACACGACTCATGCACCAGAAGAAACAAACTAGGCGATCCGTACACCGCCGACGTCAGTAACAAACTGAGCATCCTGCTGTCTAGGACTCGCTTATATACATGCACTGTAGTAGTTGGAAATAGGGGGTTCAAGAACAGGCGGAGGATCGAGGATCCGGCGGCCATCTTGGATGACGTCATCTAATCCGTATGCTAATCCATGCTAATCCGTATGCTAATCTATGCTAATCAATGCCAATCTATGCTAATCCATGCCAATCTATGCTAATCCATGCCAATCTATGCCAATCAGTATGCCAATCTATGCCAATTCGTATGCCAATCTATGCCAATTCGTATGCCAATCTATGCCAATTCGTATGCCAATCTATGCTAATCCATATGTTAATCCATGCTAATCCATATGCTAATCCATGCTAATCCATCCGCCATTTTATATTTCTAGAAATTTCCACCAACTTCGAATCGTGACGTCACCGTTGCACTTTTCGTCACGGCCGCCATCTTGGATTAGAATTTTTTTTTCGAACTTTTGAAATTCGATGTAATCATCAGCCGCCATCTTGTTTCGTCTGCTGGTGGCCGCCATCTTGTTTTCGTCTGCTGGTGGCCGCCATCTTGTTTTCGTCTGCTGGAGGCAGCCATCTTGTGACGTCATATAGTTCTGTTGGTCGCCACCAGATAGCAGCAGGGATTATTTTATTTTAACTAAAATATTTTCAGTGCCGAGGCTGGGATTCGATCCATGGGACGTGAAAACGTCCAGGATGTCGTGGTTACGAGGCGGACACCTTGACCACTAGACCACGAGACCAATTGGGATATGGTGGAATAAATAATCTATATATGCTACGTACTGACGGCAAGTTTATGATAAATGGGGGAGGAGGGTGTTTTTGCCTTCCTTAATGCATACCTAAGGCCCCACATTTTAAATTAAAATTATTATACAGCCGCCATCTTTAATTCCAGCACAGACTACCAGATGGCGCTAAATTCAAATATTAGTTAGGGAGTCGGCAGGCAGGTGTCGCATGCCGCCATCTTGGTTCTCAAGTTGGCTGGTAGATGTCGCTAGTATCGCGCGCCAAATTCAAAAATTAGTTGCCAGAGACGCCGCCATCTTGGTTCTCAAGTTGGCTGGTAGATGTCGCTAGTATCGCGCGCCAAATTCAAAAATTAGTTGCCAGAGGCGCCGCCATCTTGGTTCTCAAGTTGGCTGGTAGATGGCGCCACCGTCGCCATATTTTAGTTAATATAATCGATACCAGATGACGCCACCATCGACATCTTTAGTTCCTAGTGTTGCTACCAGAGTGTGCCACCGTCGCCATCTTTAATTCTTAAAGTTACCGCCGGAGCGCGCCACCATCGCCATCTTTAATTCATAAAGTCGCTACCGGATGGCACCACTGTCGGCCATCTTTAATTCAAGGTATTGTCGCCGGATGGTGCCAAGTTTGAATTTAAAAACCTACAAGTGTTATGCAATGTGTAACCAGTCGAGATAAGTTTGGAACCTGTAGCCATATTATTATTATTTATTAATGTATGTTTATTAAATATGATAGAGTATTTATAAAATATTGGTGTTGTGTAGAGTCTCTCTCTCTTCTTCTCGTAGTGGCGGAAGACATCTCGAAGGTAGTGTTAGAATTTATGTATTAAAACAATCACTCTAGCTGAGGAGACTAGTAACTTATAGTTACAATTCAATAATAGCGGCAATTAAATGTTTTGAAATTAAAGCAAACAACGTAAATGTTAAACACATATTTATTTAAATCTTATTACAAACAGCAAGGGTTAAGAACAATCGATGATTTAAAAGAAGTAAATAACGAGTAATAAAATCACATAATATTCACACACTACACATCATAGTGACAAAGGCAACATTAACTCGAGACCCAATTATACATAGTAGTATGGGTGGTCGAATAGCCAGAATTTAAGTAGCTGAACATTACAATGAGCGCAATGGAATTTGCCATACAGTTTTATACATTTATCCAGGCGGTTTCCATAAGTCTTTAAAAGTTTGGACTACCACTTTAGTGGAGCGATGCTGTGAGACCCCAGAACTCGCTCGAAATATCCTGCACAACACATTCCAAAAACATGACGTAGCCTATGGTTGACGGCACAAACACCCTGAGTGGCTCTGCGTGTTTCCTCCTGCCCGAACACGCGCTGCTGTGAAAGCCTCTTCCCGAGCACAGACGTCACTCCCGCAGCAGACAAAACAGGCGTATGCTACAGGAGCTAGAACAATTGAATAACCAAATATATTTAGACTACCCAACTACATAAATGACATGAGACAATCCCTGTGCGATAATCATACTTTAAATGTTGTAATGTATGGAAATAAATACTCTCCACTCATTTTTCAAAAATCAGTACTTAATTCGACATTCATATTCAAAATCAACACTCAATTAAACACTCATTCTCCATCTGCACCCGATACAGAACTAAGTTACAAAAATTAAGATACACCTCTTAATATCAACTGTTTAAATTTTATTAAATCATAAAATACAATTTATAAATATTCTTCATCCAACTAAACATTATTTTATTCTATATAACATCTACATCTTAGAGCATTAAGTATACTGTACATGTTTCTTTGATAACAGACAAATCTTTAATTTAATGATTGCATTTAATTTTTACAGTTAAATAATATTTTGAAAATTAAATGTTGACAAATTAATAACATGTCCAGCGGCCATATTGAAATTTTGTACTGTGATATAAATTTGAGGACAACGATCCTGAAGAAGCTAGTTGAATCATAGATCTCATCCAGTACCCGTGTACTGTGGTCAAAATGTCTTTTGATCCATCTGCTGAGTATGCAGAGGTAACGTCTGGATTCCGTCGTGTGTTCTTCGTGACAGCTGATGGTCAGTTCCAGCTGGAGGTCTGCAACTTTGGTCATCACTGGGTGTCGAACTGTGACGAGGACAACCTAGATGTACGCAATCAAGCATGTAGTAAGGTCAACTGTGTTATATATCATATACGACCTGACAGTAAATTTCCCACAAGCTTAGACATACTTAAGGCTGCATCAGCAACCGAAACGTTACGTGTGCGTCCAGGACAAGCGTCAATGAAGTGTGAGTTGCGGCGTAGCACCGGCGCGGTTATACCCCTTTTGTGATGTGAGGCACTGAATGTTGCAGAGAAATAATGTCATTTTTGCCAGTACTCACGATAACTGATGTGTGAAGCTGTGCTAGCTCTGCAAGGCTGATGCTAGTTCTACAGGTATGACTGCAAGGCTGCAGTGCTGATGTTGTCTCTAGGATGCTGAATGTCAGACTGGTTGTAACAACCTTTGGTGTCGTAGTACACACAAATTTATAATTCGTCTTCATCACTATCCCCCAAGCCACTATCCGTTCCTTCATCCACATCTTCGTTCGCCTCTTGCGCTTCCTTTGCGTCCTCGATGCAGGTCATAACAGCATGATATAAATAGGTAATAAATTCCTCTTCCTCAGGGAACTCAGCGAGAATGTTGAGGGTGGAGGATGTAAGGTGGTAATGTATTTCATTAAAGTCCATACCTATGTAGCGACGTACTACCTCCATTACAAATTCCCGAACATCGTCCATCGTAACACTGTTTAAATTACAATCGCAAACACTCTCCGCGTAAACACTGGTGGAAGCCATGATGATAGGAGCGTGGTTAGAAGCAGACTACCACGTTAGCATGGAGATGTCGTCAGAGCCCCACACACCACTGGGTGGCAGTTACGGTGACTCCAGAACTCGCTCGAAATATCCTGCACAACACATTCCAAAAACATTATGTAGCCTATGGTTGACGGCACAAACACCCTGAGTGGCTCTGTGTGTTTCCTCCTGCCCGAACACGCGCTGCTGTGAAAGCCTCTTCCCAAGCACAGACGTCACTCCCGCAGCAGACAAAACAGGCGTATGCTACAGGAGCTTGAACAATTGAATAACCAAATATATTTAGACTACCCAACTACATAAATGACATGAGATAATTCCTGTGCGATAATCGTACTTTAAATGTTGTAATGTATGTATAAACATTAATCATTCCGAAGTACTTGAAAAAAAAAAATGTAAGTGAGGTGTTATTCACCTTTAGCGCTTCTCGATTTCTGTATCTGCTACCCACGAATTAAATTGAGACGGGAAACCCCACCATTTCACAAAAGACCGGCCATTTCTTCGTTTGAGAACTTTCTCCACCAAATATGTGCCCGGATACATCGTAGGCTGGATCTCTTCAGCATAGAAGCCACCACGAATAGGCTTGTGGTCCAAGTCTTCGAGGTAGTAGGTCCTCGGTTCCGATTCACGAACGTGTGTCACACGGAAAAGTTCAGAACTCCAATTCGCCGTGAAACCTTTCTCAAAGACACCTTTCTGCTTGGAGATTCTCACAATGTCACCAACATTAGCTTTATTATTGCGTGTATCTTTCTTCTTCGTGTTGGTGAATACAGTCCCAAGTAGACGATCATCCTTTACATCTTTAGGCTTCATTTTCGTGGTAGAATGCACTGTGGAATTATATTCACTTATAAGTTTCGACAAAAGATCCAACCAAAAAACACCTCAAAGTCTTTTACAAACATAATATTTATTACTCAATTTCTATCCTACTACAGAATCACTTGCGAAAGCCAGCAATCTTATAAACATTTAGCCCTGCATAGACGTGCAACGACTACTTCTTAGCTCCAAATGGCTCCAAATGCTCCAAACAGCCTTCAAATGCTCCAACAGCTCCAAAAAAAGGCTCCAAATGCTTGACAGCTCCAAATGGCTCCAAATGCTCCAAACGGCTCCAAATGCTCCAAATGCCTCCAAATGGCTCCAAATGCTCCAAACGCTCCAAATGTCTCCAAAAGGCTCCAAATGCTTCAAAAGACTCCAAATGCTCCAAATGGCTCCAACAGCTCCAAAAGGCTCCAAATGCTTCAAAAGGCTCCAATTGTTCCAAGATCTCCATCTTCAATTGGTTCCAACTGATTCCAATTACTTTTCTTATCGAACTTGGCATGATTACTAACATGTCTTTATTAGTATACATTTTGACTGGCAGTGGTAACGTATTTTGCACCTTTAAGTTATAAGTTTTATTTAGAAATCAGATTTCGATAAATGGTAGATACCATTTGGAAAGAAAATATATTAATTTATCTTCAAGTTTATACACATACATTTAATTTAAGCCATTATTGTATGTAGCCAGCTTCCCTCAGTTCTTTGAGTATGAAGGATATTTCTTTAATGTTCGAATAGTTTCCTGCACAAAGCGATCCATGTAGTAGTCGTAGCCTGTCAACCAATATGTTAGGATCTTCCCATGAGGTATAATCAAACTCTTCTGCTGCGTTCATCATCCTTGCATGTTTATAATAAATATTATCTCTGGTGTCTATCGTTTTAACACCAACCTCAAGGTCACTTTTGTCATCGTGCCAGTGATTATCACAAGCTTGATCAGGATAATTTATTTTATTACGATGTTTCCATCGTTTTGGTCTCAAACCACCATCACAGTCTTCACTCTTGCATGCTTTTGGTGCTTCAGCACAATACTCAATCATGTCAGCCTTAGATGTGTCAGCACAGTCTTCGTTCACGCCAGCTTCTGATGTGTCACCACAGTCTTCAATCATGTCAGCACCACAAACTTGATCAGGATAATTTATTTTATTACGTCGTTTCCATCGTTTTGGTCTCAGACCGCCATCACAGTCTTCGATCTTACCTGCTTTAGGTGCTTCAGTACAGTACTCAATCATGTCAGCCTCAGATGTGTCACCACATTCTTCAATCATGCACGCTTCAGATGATTCATCAAAGTCTTCGACCTTGTAAGCTTCAGATGGTTCTCCATCTTTCTCATTTTCATGGAGACGACTAGATATTGGAGTAAATATATTTTCATTTCTAATGTGGTTACAACTACCTTCGTTTGTTTTAAATTTTAAATTATTATCTTCATCTAGATCAGTAATTTTAGCATTAGCTTTTTCGCCTTCGTTCCTCTTCCGCGATGTTGTAGCCCAGTCTTCGTTATCTTTATTCATCTTAATTGTACAGGTCTTGTAATGTCTATCCAAGTAATATCTTCTACCAAAGGATTTCTGACACTGACTGCAATGAAACGGTTTTTGACAAGGACCCAAATTACACTCGCTTCTCTCATGTCGTTTAGCATTCTTTCTCAAGGTAAACACCTTGCTACAGTATCTACAGTGATGACGTTTCGATACAGCGTCAGATCCTAAATCGGAATTCATATTAGTTACCGAGACTAATGCCAGATGCAAACTAAGAGTTTTAAATTAGATATATTACTTAAATAGAATTTTTTAATTATTTCATCAGCGAGAATTAATTTATCTCATTCAAAGGTACTTGTTGCAAGTAGTTCTGCTTTTCAACAACATATGACACCACGTATTGCTTGCAGGTAAATAATATTTCTTTCTTTCATGCGGGATGCAGGATTCTCACTAACGATCGCAATAAAGGGATGACATCTCTAGACTCCAAGGAGAAGGTAGTTTGTTCTTCCAGTTAGTGTTTCTCAGATTTCTCAGGGTATATATTATTATTTGACTGAATAATGATTTTTTTCTTTTAAATTCCACCTAATAAAAATAAAATAGAAGCACTCAGAGAAAACCATCAGGGATGATGTCGTTTATAAACATCATAAATTACCATTTTTTTTAAATATTCCAAATTTAATCCTGCTTAAGCAAAGAGTTCTAGCACAAGCGGGCTTGTGAACTCTTTGCTTAAGCAACATGAGCGTTCTAGCACAAGCGGGCTTGTGAACTCTTTGCTTAAGCAACATGAGAGTTCTAGCACAAGCGGGCTTGTGAACTCTTTGCTTAAGCAACATGAGAGTTCTAGCACAAGCGGGCTTGTGAACTCTTTGCTTAAGCAACATGAGAGTTCTAGCACAAGCGGGCTTGTGAACTCTTTGCTTAAGCAACATGAGAGTTCTAGCACAAGCGGGCTTGTGAACTCTTTGCTTAAGCAACATGAGAGTTCTAGCACAAGCGGGCTTGTGAACTCTTTGCTTAAGCAACATGAGAGTTCTAGCACAAGCGGGCTTGTGAACTCTTTGCTTAAGCAACATGAGAGTTCTAGCACAAGCGGGCTTGTGAACTCTTTGCTTAAGCAACATGGGAGTTCACAAGCCCGCTTGTGCTAGAACTCTTTGCTTAAGCAGGATTAAATTTGGAATATTTAAAAAAAATGGTAATTTATGATGTTTATAAACGACATCATCCCTGATGGTTTTCTCTGAGTGCTTCTATTTTATTTTTATTAGGTGGAATTTAAAAGAAAAAAATCATTATTCAGTCAAATAATAATATATACCCTGAGAAATCTGAGAAACACTAACTGGAAGAACAAACTACCTTCTCCTTGGAGTCTAGAGATGTCATCCCTTTATTGCGATCGTTAGTGAGAATCCTGCATCCCGCATGAAAGGAAGAAATATTATTTACCTGCAAGCAATACGTGGTGTCATATGTTGTTGAAAAGCAGAACTACTTGCAACAAGTACCTTTGAATGAGATAAATTAATTCTCGCTGATGAAATAATTAAAAAATTCTATTTAAGTAATATATCTAATTTAAAACTCTTAGTTTGCATCTGGCATTAGTCTCGGTAACTAATATGAATTCCGATTTAGGATCTGACGCTGTATCGAAACGTCATCACTGTAGATACTGTAGCAAGGTGTTTACCTTGAGAAAGAATGCTAAACGACATGAGAGAAGCGAGTGTAATTTGGGTCCTTGTCAAAAACCGTTTCATTGCAGTCAGTGTCAGAAATCCTTTGGTAGAAGATATTACTTGGATAGACATTACAAGACCTGTACAATTAAGATGAATAAAGATAACGAAGACTGGGCTACAACATCGCGGAAGAGGAACGAAGGCGAAAAAGCTAATGCTAAAATTACTGATCTAGATGAAGATAATAATTTAAAATTTAAAACAAACGAAGGTAGTTGTAACCACATTAGAAATGAAAATATATTTACTCCAATATCTAGTCGTCTCCATGAAAATGAGAAAGATGGAGAACCATCTGAAGCTTACAAGGTCGAAGACTTTGATGAATCATCTGAAGCGTGCATGATTGAAGAATGTGGTGACACATCTGAGGCTGACATGATTGAGTACTGTACTGAAGCACCTAAAGCAGGTAAGATCGAAGACTGTGATGGCGGTCTGAGACCAAAACGATGGAAACGACGTAATAAAATAAATTATCCTGATCAAGTTTGTGGTGCTGACATGATTGAAGACTGTGGTGACACATCAGAAGCTGGCGTGAACGAAGACTGTGCTGACACATCTAAGGCTGACATGATTGAGTATTGTGCTGAAGCACCAAAAGCATGCAAGAGTGAAGACTGTGATGGTGGTTTGAGACCAAAACGATGGAAACATCGTAATAAAATAAATTATCCTGATCAAGCTTGTGATAATCACTGGCACGATGACAAAAGTGACCTTGAGGTTGGTGTTAAAACGATAGACACCAGAGATAATATTTATTATAAACATGCAAGGATGATGAACGCAGCAGAAGAGTTTGATTATACCTCATGGGAAGATCCTAACATATTGGTTGACAGGCTACGACTACTACATGGATCGCTTTGTGCAGGAAACTATTCGAACATTAAAGAAATATCCTTCATACTCAAAGAACTGAGGGAAGCTGGCTACATACAATAATGGCTTAAATTAAATGTATGTGTATAAACTTGAAGATAAATTAATATATTTTCTTTCCAAATGGTATCTACCATTTATCGAAATCTGATTTCTAAATAAAACTTATAACTTAAAGGTGCAAAATACGTTACCACTGCCAGTCAAAATGTATACTAATAAAGACATGTTAGTAATCATGCCAAGTTCGATAAGAAAAGTAATTGGAATCAGTTGGAACCAATTGAAGATGGAGATCTTGGAACAATTGGAGCCTTTTGAAGCATTTGGAGCCTTTTGGAGCTGTTGGAGCCATTTGGAGCATTTGGAGTCTTTTGAAGCATTTGGAGCCTTTTGGAGACATTTGGAGCGTTTGGAGCATTTGGAGCCATTTGGAGGCATTTGGAGCATTTGGAGCCGTTTGGAGCATTTGGAGCCATTTGGAGCTGTCAAGCATTTGGAGCCTTTTTTTGGAGCTGTTGGAGCATTTGAAGGCTGTTTGGAGCATTTGGAGCCATTTGGAGCTAAGAAGTAGTCGTTGCACGTCTATGCAGGGCTAAATGTTTATAAGATTGCTGGCTTTCGCAAGTGATTCTGTAGTAGGATAGAAATTGAGTAATAAATATTATGTTTGTAAAAGACTTTGAGGTGTTTTTTGGTTGGATCTTTTGTCGAAACTTATAAGTGAATATAATTCCACAGTGCATTCTACCACGAAAATGAAGCCTAAAGATGTAAAGGATGATCGTCTACTTGGGACTGTATTCACCAACACGAAGAAGAAAGATACACGCAATAATAAAGCTAATGTTGGTGACATTGTGAGAATCTCCAAGCAGAAAGGTGTCTTTGAGAAAGGTTTCACGGCGAATTGGAGTTCTGAACTTTTCCGTGTGACACACGTTCGTGAATCGGAACCGAGGACCTACTACCTCGAAGACTTGGACCACAAGCCTATTCGTGGTGGCTTCTATGCTGAAGAGATCCAGCCTACGATGTATCCGGGCACATATTTGGTGGAGAAAGTTCTCAAACGAAGAAATGGCCGGTCTTTTGTGAAATGGTGGGGTTTCCCGTCTCAATTTAATTCGTGGGTAGCAGATACAGAAATCGAGAAGCGCTAAAGGTGAATAACACCTCACTTACATTTTTTTTTTCAAGTACTTCGGAATGATTAATGTTTATACATACATTACAACATTTAAAGTACGATTATCGCACAGGAATTATCTCATGTCATTTATGTAGTTGGGTAGTCTAAATATATTTGGTTATTCAATTGTTCTAGCTCCTGTAGCATACGCCTGTTTTGTCTGCTGCGGGAGTGACGTCTGTGCTTGGGAAGAGGCTTTCACAGCAGCGCGTGTTCGGGCAGGAGGAAACACACAGAGCCACTCAGGGTGTTTGTGCCGTCAACCATAGGCTACATAATGTTTTTGGAATGTGTTGTGCAGGATATTTCGAGCGAGTTCTGGAGTCACCGTAACTGCCACCCAGTGGTGTGTGGGGCTCTGACGACATCTCCATGCTAACGTGGTAGTCTGCTTCTAACCACGCTCCTATCATCATGGCTTCCACCAGTGTTTACGCGGAGAGTGTTTGCGATTGTAATTTAAACAGTGTTACGATGGACGATGTTCGGGAATTTGTAATGGAGGTAGTACGTCGCTACATAGGTATGGACTTTAATGAAATACATTACCACCTTACATCCTCCACCCTCAACATTCTCGCTGAGTTCCCTGAGGAAGAGGAATTTATTACCTATTTATATCATGCTGTTATGACCTGCATCGAGGACGCAAAGGAAGCGCAAGAGGCGAACGAAGATGTGGATGAAGGAACGGATAGTGGCTTGGGGGATAGTGATGAAGACGAATTATAAATTTGTGTGTACTACGACACCAAAGGTTGTTACAACCAGTCTGACATTCAGCATCCTAGAGACAACATCAGCACTGCAGCCTTGCAGTCATACCTGTAGAACTAGCATCAGCCTTGCAGAGCTAGCACAGCTTCACACATCAGTTATCGTGAGTACTGGCAAAAATGACATTATTTCTCTGCAACATTCAGTGCCTCACATCACAAAAGGGGTATAACCGCGCCGGTGCTACGCCGCAACTCACACTTCATTGACGCTTGTCCTGGACGCACACGTAACGTTTCGGTTGCTGATGCAGCCTTAAGTATGTCTAAGCTTGTGGGAAATTTACTGTCAGGTCGTATATGATATATAACACAGTTGACCTTACTACATGCTTGATTGCGTACATCTAGGTTGTCCTCGTCACAGTTCGACACCCAGTGATGACCAAAGTTGCAGACCTCCAGCTGGAACTGACCATCAGCTGTCACGAAGAACACACGACGGAATCCAGACGTTACCTCTGCATACTCAGCAGATGGATCAAAAGACATTTTGACCACAGTACACGGGTACTGGATGAGATCTATGATTCAACTAGCTTCTTCAGGATCGTTGTCCTCAAATTTATATCACAGTACAAAATTTCAATATGGCCGCTGGACATGTTATTAATTTGTCAACATTTAATTTTCAAAATATTATTTAACTGTAAAAATTAAATGCAATCATTAAATTAAAGATTTGTCTGTTATCAAAGAAACATGTACAGTATACTTAATGCTCTAAGATGTAGATGTTATATAGAATAAAATAATGTTTAGTTGGATGAAGAATATTTATAAATTGTATTTTATGATTTAATAAAATTTAAACAGTTGATATTAAGAGGTGTATCTTAATTTTTGTAACTTAGTTCTGTATCGGGTGCAGATGGAGAATGAGTGTTTAATTGAGTGTTGATTTTGAATATGAATGTCGAATTAAGTATTGATTTTTGAAAAATGAGTGGAGAGTATTTATTTCCATACATTACAACATTTAAAGTATGATTATCGCACAGGGATTGTCTCATGTCATTTATGTAGTTGGGTAGTCTAAATATATTTGGTTATTCAATTGTTCTAGCTCCTGTAGCATACGCCTGTTTTGTCTGCTGCGGGAGTGACGTCTGTGCTCGGGAAGAGGCTTTCACAGCAGCGCGTGTTCGGGCAGGAGGAAACACGCAGAGCCACTCAGGGTGTTTGTGCCGTCAACCATAGGCTACGTCATGTTTTTGGAATGTGTTGTGCAGGATATTTCGAGCGAGTTCTGGGGTCTCACAGCATCGCTCCACTAAAGTGGTAGTCCAAACTTTTAAAGACTTATGGAAACCGCCTGGATAAATGTATAAAACTGTATGGCAAATTCCATTGCGCTCATTGTAATGTTCAGCTACTTAAATTCTGGCTATTCGACCACCCATACTACTATGTATAATTGGGTCTCGAGTTAATGTTGCCTTTGTCACTATGATGTGTAGTGTGTGAATATTATGTGATTTTATTACTCGTTATTTACTTCTTTTAAATCATCGATTGTTCTTAACCCTTGCTGTTTGTAATAAGATTTAAATAAATATGTGTTTAACATTTACGTTGTTTGCTTTAATTTCAAAACATTTAATTGCCGCTATTATTGAATTGTAACTATAAGTTATTAGTCTCCTCAGCTAGAGTGATTGCTTTAATACATAAATTCTAACACTACCTTCGAGATGTCTTCCGCCACTACGAGAAGAAGAGAGAGAGACTCTACACAACACCAATATTTTATAAATACTCTATCATATTTAATAAACATACATTAATAAATAATAATAATAATATGGCTACAGGTTCCAAACTTATCTCGACTGGTTACACATTGCATAACACTTGTAGGTTTTTAAATTCAAACTTGGCACCATCCGGCGACAATACCTTGAATTAAAGATGGCCGACAGTGGTGCCATCCGGTAGCGACTTTATGAATTAAAGATGGCGATGGTGGCGCGCTCCGGCGGTAACTTTAAGAATTAAAGATGGCGACGGTGGCACACTCTGGTAGCAACACTAGGAACTAAAGATGGCGATGGTGGCGTCATCTGGTATCGATTATATTAACTAAAATATGGCGACGGTGGCGCCATCTACCAGCCAACTTGAGAACCAAGATGGCGGCGCCTCTGGCAACTAATTTTTGAATTTGGCGCGCGATACTAGCGACATCTACCAGCCAACTTGAGAACCAAGATGGCGGCGTCTCTGGCAACTAATTTTTGAATTTGGCGCGCGATACTAGCGACATCTACCAGCCAACTTGAGAACCAAGATGGCGGCATGCGACACCTGCCTGCCGACTCCCTAACTAATATTTGAATTTAGCGCCATCTGGTAGTCTGTGCTGGAATTAAAGATGGCGGCTGTATAATAATTTTAATTTAAAATGTGGGGCCTTAGGTATGCATTAAGGAAGGCAAAAACACCCTCCTCCCCCATTTATCATAAACTTGCCGTCAGTACGTAGCATATATAGATTATTTATTCCACCATATCCTAATTGGTCTCGTGGTCTAGTGGTCAAGGTGTCCGCCTCGTAACCACGACATCCTGGACGTTTTCACGTCCAATGGATCGAATCCCAGCCTCGGCACTGAAAATATTTTAGTTAAAATAAAATAATCCCTGCTGCTATCTGGTGGCGACCAACAGAACTATATGACGTCACAAGATGGCTGCCTCCAGCAGACGAAAACAAGATGGCGGCCACCAGCAGACGAAAACAAGATGGCGGCCACCAGCAGACGAAACAAGATGGCGGCTGATGATTACATCGAATTTCAAAAGTTCGAAAAAAAAATTCTAATCCAAGATGGCGGCCGTGACGAAAAGTGCAACGGTGACGTCACGATTCGAAGTTGGTGGAAATTTCTAGAAATATAAAATGGCGGATGGATTAGCATGGATTAGCATATGGATTAGCATGGATTAACATATGGATTAGCATAGATTGGCATACGAATTGGCATAGATTGGCATACGAATTGGCATAGATTGGCATACGAATTGGCATAGATTGGCATACTGATTGGCATAGATTGGCATGGATTAGCATAGATTGGCATGGATTAGCATAGATTGGCATGGATTAGCATAGATTAGCATACGGATTAGCATGGATTAGCATACGGATTAGATGACGTCATCCAAGATGGCCGCCGGATCCTCGATCCTCCGCCTGTTCTTGAACCCCCTATTTCCAACTACTCACTGTATGGAATAATACGCTAGTCAAATCAAGAACCATCTACAATAATACTAGAGTCAAAACAACATTAAAAATAGAAGGACCATCAACGAAAAGGCAGCGCATTTGGAAGCACCGTCAACGAAAAGGCAGCACATTTGGAAGCACCGACAACGAAAAGGCAGCACATATGGAAGCACCGACAACGAAAGGGCAGCACATTCGGAAGCACCGACAAAGAAAAGGCAGCACATTCGGAAGCACCGACAACGAAAAGGCAGCACATTTTGAAGCACCGACAACAAAAAGGCAGCACATTTGGAAGCACCGACAACGAAAAGGCAGCACATTTGGAAGCACCGACAACGAAAAGGCAGCACATTCGGAAGCACCGACAAAGAAAAGGCAGCACATTTGGAAGCACCGACAACGAAAAGGCAACACATTTGGAAGCACCGACAACGAAAAGGCAGCACATTTGGAAGCTCCAAAAACAAAAAAAAAGGCAAAAAGGAAGCACAAGTTACGAGATCTAAGTCTTAGTTAGAATTCAGAATACAAGAAATAAAAACATTAAATTCTTATAATTTAAATTATTTCTTTTATTTCTTTACATTATACAAATTCAAGTAAAAAAAAACATTATTGTATGTAGCCAGTTTTCCTCAGTTCCATGGATCTACGAAGCTTCTAGAACATAAGTTTACGAGACTGCGAGAATACAGGACTACAAGTCTACACGAGTACTTGACTACTTCTTAGCTCCAACAGCTCCAAATGGCTCCAACAGCTCCAAATTGCTCCAAATGATCAAAACGACCTCCAAATGGCTCCAACAGCTGCAACCGCCTCCAAATGCTTAACACAGCTCCAAATGGCTCCAAATGCTCCAAAATGCCTCCAAATGCTCCAAACTGCCTTCAAATGCTTGACAGCTCCAAATGTCTCCAGCAGCTTCAACAGCCTCCAAATGCTTAACACAGCTCCAAATGGTTCCAAATGCTCCAATTATCGCATCTGTCTTCTTCGGCATTTCTCGTTTGCTCCCACTGCTCCAACAGCATTATGTTATATGATTCCATGGATACTTTGTTACGTAGCTACAGGTCTACGAGGTTCCATTGCATCATGTTTACGAAGCTTCCAGAACATAAGGTTACGAGACTGCGAGGCTACAGGACTACGAAGCTTCCAGGACACGAGGCTACATGGCTACGAGACTACATGACTCTAACTGATTACAATAGCACCACTCAGTGGTGAGAGTTAGGTTATCTAATGCAAAGCAAATTGATGCAAGTAGTTCTGGCTTTCATCAACAGATGTAGCCACGTGTTGCTTGCAGGTAAATATTAATTAGTTATTTTATGTGGGATGCGGGATGCTCCCTAACGATCGCAAAAGAAGGAGGGCTTCGCTAGACACCAAGGAGAAGGAAGTTCGTCTTACATGTTAATGCTTCGCTGATGTCTCATGGCATATTATTTGACTGAGTAATGGTTGTTTATTTCTTTAATTCCACCTGGTAAAATTATTGCAAGTGTCAATTTATTAGCAGAAATTCACTAATTAAATGTAACTCTGAATAAAATGACATGACTCATTAAGTAAATATCCTTCATGCAGAGATCGATTCCACACAAATAATCAGCAGCACTCGGAGAAAATCATTAGATGTCTAGCCAGGAATAACCAGAAGCACTTGGAGAAAACCATCAAATTATTAACAAGAATAATCAGGAGCACACGGAGAAAACGTAATGACAAGAATAATTGGGAGCACACAGAGAAAACAATACACATATTGAAAAGAATATTCATGAGCAAACATAATAACAAGAATAATCGGGAGCACACGGAGAAAACCACCACACGTTTTCTTTTATATCATAAAATTACACGGAAAAAAATATTTAATAAATAATAAAAAATTTAAAATGTAAAAAATACAAAAATACATATACAGATTCTGCTAGCTTGTGAACTTCTCATTGTTGAGCAAAGTTAGAGTTCTAGTACAAGCCAGAATTTTATGTATTTTTGTATTTTTTACATTTTAAATTTTTTATTATTTATTAAATATTTTTTTCCGTCTAATTTTATGATATAAAAGAAAACGTGTGGTGGTTTACTCCGTGTGCTCCCGATTATTCTTGTTATTATGTTTGCTCATGAATATTCTTTTCAATATGTGTATGGTTTTCTCCGTGTGCTCCCAATTATTCTTGTCATTACGTTTTCTCCGTGTGCTCCTGATTATTCTTGTTAATAATTTGATGGTTTTCTCCAAGTGCTTCTGGTTATTCCTGGCTAGACATCTAATGATTTTCTCCGAGTGCTGCTGATTATTTGTGTGGAATCGATCTCTGCATGAAGGATATTTACTTAATGAGTCATGTCATTTTATTCAGAATTACATTTAATTAGTGAATTTCTGCTAATAAATTGACACTTGGAATAATTTTACCAGGTGGACTTAAAGAAATAAACAACCATTACTCAGTCAAATAATATGCCATGAGACATCAGCGAAGCATTAACATGTAAGACGAACTTCCTTCTCCTTGGTGTCTAGAAAACCCTCCTTCTTTTGCGATCGTTAGGGAGCATCCCGCATCCCACATAAAGTAACTAATTAATATTTACCTGCAAGCAACACGTGGCTACATCTGTTGATGAAAGCCAGAACTACTTGCATCAATTTGCTTTGCATTAGATAACCTAACTCTCACCACTGAGTGGTGCTATTGTAATCAGAGTCATGTAGTCTCGTAGCCATGTAGCCTCGTGTCCTGGAAGATTCGTAGTCCTGTAGCCTCGCAGTCTTGTAACCTTGTGTTCTGGAAGCTTCGTAAACATGATGCATTGGAACCTCGTAGACCTGTAGCTACGTAACAAAGTATCCATGGAATCATATTACATAATGCTGTTGGAGCAGTGGGAGCAAAAGAGAAATTGCCGACGAAGACAGATGCGATAATTGGAGCCTTTTGAAGCATTTGGAGCTGTGTTAAGCATTTGGAGGCTGTTGGAGCATTTGGAGCCTTTTTTTGGAGCTGTTGGAGCTGTTGGAGCCATTTGGAGCTGTTGGAACATTTGGAACCATTTGGAGCTGTGTTAAGCATTTGGAGGCTGTTGGAGCTGCTGGAGACATTTGGAGCTGTCAAGCATTTGGAGGCAGTTTGGAGCATTTGGAGCCATTTGGAGCTGTGTTAAGCATTTGGAGGCTGTTGGAGCTGTTGGAGCCATTTGGAGCTGTTGGAGCTAAGAAGTAGTCAAGTACTCGTGTAGACTTGTAGTCATGTATTCTCGCAGTCTCGTAAACTTATGTTCTAGAAGCTTCGTAGATCCATGGAACTGAGGAAAGCTGGCTACATACAATAATGGTTTGTTTTACTTGCATTTGTATAATGTAAAGAAATAAAATAAATAATTTAAATTATAAGAATTTAATGTTTTTATTTCTTGTATTCTGAATTCTAACTAAGACTTAGATCTTGTAACTTGTGCTTCCTTTTTGCCTTTTTTTTTTTGTTGATGGAGCTTCAAAATGTGCTGCCTTTTCGTTGTCGGTGCTTCCGAATGTGCTGCCTTTTCGTTGTCGGTGCTTCCAAATGTGCTGGCTTTTCTTTGTCGGTGCTTCCGAATGTGCTGCCTTTTCGTTGTCGGTGCTTCCAAATGTGCTGCCTTTTCGTTGTCGGTGCTTCCAAATGTGCTGCCTTTTCGTTGACGGTGCTTCCAAATGTTCTGCCTTTTCGTTGATGGTCCTTCTATTTTTAATGTTGTTTTGACTCTAGTATTATTGTAGATGGTTCTTGATTTGACTAGCGTATTATTCCATACAGTGCATGTATATAAGCGAGTCCTAGACAGCAGGATGCTCAGTTTGTTACTGACGTCGGCGGTGTAAGGATCGCCTAGTTTGTTTCTTCTGGTGCATGAGTCGTGTCAATTAGCTGTTCTTGAGACCTCGATGGCATCTTTACCGTCTTTAACGTCGAACTCGATGGAGGTTGTACCGTCTACTACGGGAACCTTGACGACAGCTACGATGGAGAAGGTGCAGATCCCGTTGGCAACGACGACGTCAACATTGGAGGAGATTTCAACAGACGTGATACCACCAAAAGAAGAGACTTTAATGCCGGTAGTGCTGGCTGTACAGGAACCCTCGACGAACGCTGTTTCGCCCTCGATGGAGACTTCAATGGATGGCAAATCGTCAACAACTAACGAACATCGATGTCGTTACTGTGACAAGATTTTCTCAAACGTCAGTAATGCTCGTCGACTCGAGAAGAGAGAATGTGCCAAGAACCCTTATCGTAAAATGTTTGGTTGTATTAAGTGTCGCAAGCAATTTACAAGAAATGTTAATTTGAAGCATCACTTGGAGACATGTAAAGGTCCTGCAGTGCAGCAGATAGTAAAGGTTTCTATACAACAACGATGCATTGATGTGCATAAGAGTATGCCTGGAAATGGTACAGTTGCAGTAACAGCGACATCTGGTTCGGGTTTGTCTTCAACTAGGCATCCTTGTGGCTACTGCGACATGACGTTTGCATTTGCACATGATGTACGGAGACATGAGAGGAGTAAATGTACGAAGAATCCTTCTCGCATGAAGTTTCGCTGTGACGAGTGTAATAAATGGTTTACTCGAATTGATAATTTGCGCCGACGTGCGATAAACTGTAAAGGTGGAGTCCGTGCGCCTACTGCAGAACTACCTGCAGCAATTACGACTCTTGAGTTTAGATTGGTGACTCGTGAGCGTACAAGTAAAAAAACCGATGTGCAGCAACCGATTACTGTGGCATCTGAACATGAAAATAAACCTAAGACTGTGATCGGAGCATTACAAGTGAACGATAATGGCTTCTACTTGGCGCAGTCTGTATTTCGTGGAACATTGAAAGACTACTATTATCCAAGTACGTTAAGTGAGTCGAAGGACATTTGTAATTTTCCTGATGATATCAGACAGGACATAATCAATCAGCTTACTGATGACGTAGCAACAAACGGACCTTTGTAATATAACTTGTGGTTGGACTGTATATATGGAAAGCCTTATCCATTCGATGACAAAGTGAAGAAGTGTGCATTCAAGACATCGGCTGCAGTAATTTACAGTTCTAATGATGTCAAGAAAACTGTTAAACAAGGTATCCAGAAACTCCGTCAAGAAGAGGAGGACTATGTCTGTAAAGGATCTGGTTGGACTCTGTCTTGTATTAACCGATTGGAGCTCCGAATTAGTCATTTCACGCCTATGCGGACCTAAATGTGTTTAAGATTGCTAACCTTCGCAGGTGATCCTGTAGTTAAATAGAAATTATGTAATAAATATTATGTCTGTAAAATAACTTGCGGTGTTTTTTTTTTTCTCAACCTGTTATTTTTTAGGTATTTTTACATAAAAATTAAGATTATTTGTATCGTCCAGGTATCGAACTAAGTCTCGAATCAATATGTAAATTAATGAGTGATTTATTTAATGAATTTTGCAACTTTTCCCGAATTTCTAGCTAAATTATTACGGATTTTTCAAGATGACAGCCGAATTTTAAGATGGCGGGTGTCACAGCAATAATTGATTATTGCACTCTAGCGGATAAGAACTAAACTAACATGTCATTAGCGTACTCTAGCCGACGATACAATGATGATGGCTTCCAGCATCGAAGACAAGATGGCGGACATGAAGTCATACTAGGTGACGATATATATGCTTTTAAATTAATGGTGGGAGTCAGTATGCCAGCACCCACCACAGGGGAAGGATCGGTCGTCATTTTTTTTTTGCACTCGTCAGGTTCGAACGGAGGACACCGAGCTCCGTGTCGTAAATGTATGTTTTTTAAATATTTTTCATTAAATTTTTATTAAGTGAATTTTTTTATAAATTTTAATTTTTTTTACATTAAAATCGGATAGTAAATAAAAAAATTAAAGATGGCGACCGTAACGAAAATTGCAACGGTGACGTCATTATCCAAGATGACATATTCCATGATGACGTCAGAGGCTTATCGGAGGCTGTCGACATGGATGCTTAAGCCTGCATATGGACATTTCTAGCCGCCGGGATTTTTAAGGACAAAAAACGGGAAATTTTCCCTCGAAACGGGAATTTTTCCCTCGAAAAGATAAATTTTTAATTTGTGGAATTTTTTAAATTTTTTGGCGGAATTTTTTTCAAAAAAATTGAAATTTTGGCGGTTTTTGAGGAATTTTGGGCAAATTTTGCCCAATTTTGGCAAATTTTGAGGGTGTAATGTCAAGGTCAAACTTGTCCCGTTACGCTGTGTCCCGTTACGCTCGTCCAAGATGGCCGCCGTGACGTCAGAGATGGCCGCCGTGACGTCAGAGATGTGGCTCGGCTCCGGCTCCACCCCCTGGACCCTGATCTCGGAGCCCCCAAACTATACTACTAACGGTTAACAACAAAAAAGCATAAACGCCCAGGTAAGAATCAGACCATGGTATTACTGCACACACTATTTTGTAAAAATAGAGATGTTTTCATGCAAATGTACAAATATTTGTAATGATACGTGAATATTCTCCATTCGTACGTAGACTATCATTCTGTCAACAGTGGTTGTAAACCAAATTCATCTGGTTGTAAAGTCTCGTAAGCGAACATCACGTGACATTGATGAGTGAGTGCTAGGAGCAGGCATTTTTCGCGAAAAGATCTGAACTCCTGTTAGACTGCAACAAGGTATACCCGTAACTGCGGTTTCTTCCTTGTGATTGGCGTCCGTCTGCGAGAGAAGTCGTTGCATTATTTGACCCGAGCCACTCAGGACGTGTTTTACTCCCGCACTGAATTACTGTGTTGGGTGTTGTTAGAATCGGTATGTACCTGGGAGAAACTCGCCCGATCACTAGAGACCTGCAAAATTCGCGGATTCATTTCGTGATATGCCGCAATTAAAATAATTATACCTTAGTGCTGCTTCTACCACTTTTTCACTGTTAATCTGGATTAATTAGGGCCAATTAGAGACCCTCGCTCAAAGAAGTGTCGAATCACAGACACTCGGTCGAGACGACTCACAAGTCAGCAGCCAATGAACAGGTGGCATTTGCCCGAGTTTGTAAAGTGTAGTAGAATCTATCCTGGAGGTCATTGAACCCACGAACGTTTCCGGTCTCTACCGATCACGAAACACAGACGATGCTACAGTGTTGTAACTTTCAGCTGGTCTCGGAATCTTTTCGTGAGATCTGCACGCCCCTAGTGAGTGCCTCACCGGAAGCAGTGTCTTATTGGAGACGAGCCACGTCATGGCGCGCAGCACGCACTCACTTCGGCGCGCCGAACACAGGCAGGGGCAGTCTGGTCGCCGGGGCGAACGCCCGACAGGGTAAACGGGGAGGGTGCAGTTACTTTAATTACACCCTCCGCAGGGTGTAGGAGGTGTTCGATAAGGTGCGGGGTCGGGTCGGCAAGGGTGAAAGTCCTGCTGCACGGGGGTTGGGGTTGTTGGAGGGCGAAGGGTAGGTCTGGGGAGGGCGAAGAAGAATGAAGGGCCAGGGAGCTCGGCGCTGATGCAGAAGGGTGAGGGGGTTCAACACTGGATTGCGGGCGACCGACTCGCAGTGTGATTATTTTATAATACTCCATACCATCATGTCGGCTTCCAGAACACGAGGTCTCTGAAAATACCATGGCTGTTGTAGACATAAAACACAACAAAAAATCCTGGTTAGGCTGCATTTTGGAATACAACCGCCGGGGGTTTGTTTCATGAATTTCCTTCAAGACGATTGTAACTTAAATAAATAAAATATATGTTTTTAACATTGCTTTTCTTTATGCGAATTCGATAGAGTCTTACTTGAGGTCAGGCGGCCACGCCGGAAACATTTGCGACAAACTTGGCCCATTGTTCACATCGTCAGCATCAGAATCATCTGAGAGCATATCAACGTCCATTACCGAACCATTTTTCTGCATTCTCCGTCGCTTCTCACTAGGCAGACGGCTGAGGCTCGCTCAAGCGCAAATTTCGCGCCTCGTTCGGGGACTCGTTTTTCCCCACTAGTTCATTTCTCTCGGCTACTTTTTGCCTCATTCGATACCTGCATTCTTAATTCCTTCTGCTCGAGCGATTTCACTTGTTTTCTTTCTTTTCTCCAACATAACCTGTTTTCGCTTAGACACTTTGCGATAAATTGCTCCAAAACCGAAGTCATTCCCTTCAACTAGCATCATTCAGTATCACTAACTAGAAACTTAAAAGATTAAACCACGCAAATCGGTCTATTACTTCCGTCATAGCTGTCACTGATTGCAATTCGACGCTTCGCACCAACGCTCATTACGTCATCGCTGAATATTTTAACCGGGGGAGTCACACGTAACGACCACGAGCGAAGTATGTTCTACTATCTCAGTAGGTAAGCGCTCCCTGATGATGGCAACTGCAATGTCGACCGAAACGTCGGGGAATTTATCACCAATGACACGGCTACAACCCAGAAGCCAAGCTACTTCAGACAATCGCCGTGAAAGCCTGCGAAAATTATTAAGATATATTTACTTGAACTCTGTATTTTTCATACTTAGTTTAAGAGTTTTGAACGGTGTCGTATCCTCAGCCTAAGTGACATCCAACCCGAGTTTTAAAGACATTAATTAGTATCAGTAGTATAGTTTGGCCGGAACTAGATCAGGCGCCAGGCGGTGGTGCGTGGTGCCGAGCCACATCTCTGACGTCACGTCCATCTCTGTCGTCACGGCGGCCATCTTGGACTCAAAAATTTCTCAAAATTCCTCAAAATTGACTCAAAATGACTCAAAATTTCCCGTTTTAAGAAAAAATTTCCCTTTTTCGAGGGAAAAATTCCCGTTTCGAGGGAAAATTTCCCGTTTTATTCCTTAAAAATCCCAGCGGCTGAAAATTCCTAAAACTAGCTTAAGCATCCTTAACTCAAGCCAACGTTAAGCCATTTATAGGATAATGACGTCACCGTTGCAATTTTCGTTACGTCCGCCATCTTGTAAATCCGCAATTTTTATGTTAGAAAATCGGGAAAAATTTTAAAAATCATTAAATAATTATTTAATCGAATAAATAATAAAAATCTTAAAAACCACTGTTGCAGTTATCGTTACGGTCGCCATATTATATTATATAAATGTTGCATATTTCGTTACACCCGCCATCTTGGTTGAGTACTATACCATCGTAACACTTTATGTTACGACCACCATATTGGATCCTATTAATGTTCCAATTATCGTTGTGGTCGCCATCTTAAAATTTAGACGCCATCTTGAAAATCCATAATTTCAATGCTAGAGATTCGGGAAAAAATTTAAAAATCATTAAAAAAATTAACTAATCGAATTAAATAATAAAAAATCCTTAAAACCACCTTTGCACTTTTTCGTGACGGCCGCCATCTTGAAATCACCCGCTGGAGGTCACCATCTTGTTATCGTCCACTAGAGTGTGCTGATACCATGTTGGTATAATTATCTGGTCACCATACCTTTGTCCTCAACTGTTGACCTTGAAATTTGACCTTGACCCTGAAATTTGACCTTGACCTTGAACTTTGACCTTGACCTTGAAATTTGACCTTTACCTTGAAATTTGACCTTGACCTTGAAATTTGACCTTGACCTTGAAATTTGACCTTGACCTTGAAATTTGACCTTGACCTTGAAATTTTAACCTGACCTTGAAATTTGACCTTGGCCTTGAACCTTGACCTTGAACTTTGACCTTGATCTTGAAATTTGACCTTGACTTTGAAATTTGACCTTGACCTTGAAATTTGACCTTGACCTTGAAATTTGACTTTGTCCTTGTCGACCATCATGGATCCATCATTTTATGTTTAGTACATGCTACCAGGAGCGACCACCTGCTGGAGTACACCATCTTGTGTGTACTTGTATTATGGAGTACATTTACATCTGGATAATTTTATTCTAACCAACTACAGTGCAGTAACCATTTATTACCGAGGTGCCCCCGCCATCTTGAAATTCGACCGCCATCTTGAAATCATGTAATAATGTAGCTAGAAAAGCGAGAAAAAATCCAAAATTCATTAAATAAATCACTCATTAACTTACATATTGATTCGACCCGCTCCAGTCCTTGGTTCGATCCCTGAATGATGCAAAACATTTAATTTTATATAAAAAATAATAATTTCAATAAACCATGTTCAAAATTCTTAAAGAGACTTTAAATCCTCTACTACCATCATCCTATCAGACATCAAGACCACCATATTGGAAATTCGTAATTGTAATGCTAGAGATTCGGGAAAAAGTTCAAAATTCATTAAATAAATTTGTAATCTATATACTGATGGATTAGATCGACTAAGGTCCTTGGTTCGATCCCTGGCTGATACAAATCAACTTTAATTTTAATAAAGTACCAGAAAAGTGTAAGGTTCGAGAAATAAAACACCTCAAAGTCTTTTACAAACATAATATTTATTACACAATTTCTATCCTACTACAGAATCACTTGCGAAAGCCAGCAATCTTATAAACATTTAGCCCTGCATAGACGTGCAACGACTACTTCTTAGCTCCAAATGGCTCCAAATGCTCCAAACGGCCTTCAAATGGCTCCAACAGCCCCAACAACCTCCAAATGCTTGACAGCTCCAAATGGCTCCAAATGCTTCTAAAGGCTCCAAATGCTCCAACAGCTCCAAAAAAAGGCTCCAAATGCTTAACACAGCTCCAAATGGCTCCAAATGCTCCAAACGAGCTCCAAATGGCTCCAACTGCCTCCAAATTCTTAACACAGCTCCAAATGGCTCCAAATGCTCCAAATGGCCTCCAAATTCTTGACAGCCTCCAAATGCTTGACAGCTCCAAATGGCTCCAAATGGCTCCAAATGCTCCAAACGGCTCCAAATGTGTCCAAAAGGCTCCAAATGCTTCAAAAGGCTCCAAATGCTCCAACAGCTCCAAAAAAGGCTCCAAATGCTTGACAGCTCCAAATGGCTCCAAATGCTCCAAACGGCTCCAAATGCTTCAAACGGCCTCCAAATGGCTCCAACAGCCTCCAAATGCTTAACACAGCCTCCAAATGCTTGACAGCTCCAAATGGCTCCAAATGCTGAAAGGACTCCAAATGTCTCCAAAAGGCTCCAAATGCTTCAAAAGGCTCCAAATGCTCCAACAGCTCCAAAAAACACTCAAAATGCTTCAAAAGGCTCCAAATGGCTCCAAATGCTCCAAACGGCCTCCAAATGCTTGACAGCTCCAAATGTCTCCAGCAGCTCCAAATGCTTGACAGCTACAAATGCTTCAAAAGGCTCCAAATGCTTCAAAAGGCTCCAAATGCTCCAAATGGCTCCAAATGCTCCAAATGGCTCCAACAGCTCCAAAAGGCTCCAAATGCTTCAAAAGGCTCCAATTGTTCCAAGAGCTCCATCTTCAATTGGTTCCAACTGATTCCAATTACTTTTCTTATCGAACTTGGCATGATTACTGACATGTATTTTTTAGTATACATTTTGACTGGCAGTGGTAACGTATTTTGCACCTTTAAGTTATAAGTTTTATTTAGAAATCAGATTTCGATAAATGGTAGATACCATTTGGAAATACAATATATTAATTTATATTCAAGTTTATACACATACATTTAATTTAAGCCATTATTGTATGTAGCCAGCTTCCCTCAGTTCTTTGAGTATGAAGGATATTTCTTTAATGTTCGAATAGTTTCCTGCACAAAGCGATCCATGTAGTAGTCGTAGCCTGTCAACCAATATGTTAGGATCTTCCCATGAGGTATAATCAATCTCTTCTGCTGCGTTCATCATCCTTGCATGTTTATAATAAATATTATTATCTCTGGTGTCTATCGTTTTAACACCAACCTCAAGGTCACCTTCTTCATCGTGCCAGTGATTATCACAAGCTTGATCAGGATAATTTATTACGACGTTCCCATCGTTTTGGTCTCAAACCACCATCACAGTCTTCGCTCTTGCATGCTTTTGGTGCTTCAGCACAGTACTCAATCATGTCAGCCTTATATGTGTCAGCACAGTCTTCGTTCATGCCAGCTTCTGATGTGTCACCACAGTCTTCAATCATGTCAGCACCACAAACTTGATCAGGATAATTTATTTTATTACATCGTTTCCATCGTTTTGGTCTCAGACCGCCATCACAGTCTTCGATCTTGCCTGCTTTAGGTGCTTCAGTAGATTACTCAATCATGTCAGCCTCAGATGTGTCACCACAATCTTCAATCATGCCCGCTTCAGATGATTCATCAAAGTCTTCGACCTTGTAAGCTTCAGATGGTTCTCCATCTTTCTCATTTTCATGGAGACGACTAGATATTGGAGTAAATATATTTTCATTTCTAGTGTGGTTACAACTTCCTTCGTTTGTTTTAAATTTTAAATTATTATCTTGATCTAGATCAATTAATTTATCATTAGCTTTTTCACCTTCGTTCCTCTTCCGCGATGTTGTAGCCCAGTCTTCGTTATCTTTATTCATCTTAATTGTACAGGTCTTTTAATGTCTATCCAAGTAATATCTTCTACCAAAGGATTTCTGACACTGGCTGCAATGAAATGGTTTTTGACAAGGACCCAAATTACACTCGCTTCTCTCATGTCGTTTAGCATTCTTTCTCAAGGTAAACACCTTGCTACAGTATCTACAGTGATGACGTTTCGATACAGCAACAAATCCCGTTTCAGGATTCATATTAGTTACTGAGACTAATGCCAGATGCAAACTAAGAGTTTTAAATTAGATATATTACTTAAATAGAATTTTTTAATTATTTCATCAGCGAGAATTAATTTATCTCATTCAAAGGTACTTGTTGCAAGTAGTTCTGCTTTTCAACAACAGATGTCGCCACATGTTACTTGAAGGTAAATAATATTTAGTTCTTTTATGCGGGATGCGGGATGCTCACTAACGATCGCAATAGAACGATGGCTTCGCTAGACTCCAAGGAGAAGGAAGTTCGTCCATCCTGTTAGTGCTTCTTAGATTTCTCAGAGATAATTTGACTGAGTAACGATATTTGTTAATTCCACCTGATAAAAATATTACAAGTGATGATTAAGTAGCAGAAGTTCACTAATTATATGCAACCTTGAATAAAAAATGACATGCTTCATTAAGTAAAAAAATCCTTCATGCAGAGATAAATTCCTCATCAGTTACCTGAAGCACTCGGAGAAAACCATCAGATGTCTAGTCAGGAATAATCAGAAGCACCCAGAGAAAACCATCAAAATATTGTCAAGAATAATCAGGAGCACACGGAGAAATCCACCATAATACTGTCTAGAATAAATGGGAGCACACGGAAAAAACCGCCATAATATTGACAAGAATTATCGGAAGCACACGGAGAAAACCGCCGCAAGTTTTCTTTGATATCATAAAATTTCAGGAAAAAAAAATAATAAAAAATAAAAATAAATTAATAAAAAATTTAAAAAAAAAATAAAATAAAAATATACATAAACAGATTCTGCTAGCTTGTGAACTTCTCATTGTTGAACAAAGATATAGTTCTAGTACAAGCTAGCAGAATCTGTTTTATATTTTTATTTTATTTTTTTTAAATTTTTTATTAATTTATTTTTATTTTTTATTATTATTTTTTTCCTGAAATTTTATGATATCAAAGAAAACTTGCGGCGGTTTTCTCCGTGTGCTTCCGATAATTCTTGTCAATATTATGGCGGTTTTTTCCGTGTGCTCCCATTTATTCTAGACAGTATTATGGTGGATTTCTCCGTGTGCTCCTGATTATTCTTGACAATATTTTGATGGTTTTCTCTGGGTGCTTCTGATTATTCCTGACTAGACATCTGATGGTTTTCTCCGAGTGCTTCAGGTAACTGATGAGGAATTTATCTCTGCATGAAGGATTTTTTTACTTAATGAAGCATGTCATTTTTTATTCAAGGTTGCATATAATTAGTGAACTTCTGCTACTTAATCATCACTTGTAATATTTTTATCAGGTGGAATTAACAAATATCGTTACTCAGTCAAATTATCTCTGAGAAATCTAAGAAGCACTAACAGGATGGACGAACTTCCTTCTCCTTGGAGTCTAGCGAAGCCATCGTTCTATTGCGATCGTTAGTGAGCATCCCGCATCCCGCATAAAAGAACTAAATATTATTTACCTTCAAGTAACATGTGGCGACATCTGTTGTTGAAAAGCAGAACTACTTGCAACAAGTACCTTTGAATGAGATAAATTAATTCTCGCTGATGAAATAATTAAAAAATTCTATTTAAGTAATATATCTAATTTAAAACTCTTAGTTTGCATCTGGCATTAGTCTCAGTAACTAATATGAATCCTGAAACGGGATTTGTTGCTGTATCGAAACGTCATCACTGTAGATACTGTAGCAAGGTGTTTACCTTGAGAAAGAATGCTAAACGACATGAGAGAAGCGAGTGTAATTTGGGTCCTTGTCAAAAACCATTTCATTGCAGCCAGTGTCAGAAATCCTTTGGTAGAAGATATTACTTGGATAGACATTACAAGACCTGTACAATTAAGATGAATAAAGATAACGAAGACTGGGCTACAACATCGCGGAAGAGGAACGAAGGTGAAAAAGCTAATGATAAATTAATTGATCTAGATCAAGATAATAATTTAAAATTTAAAACAAACGAAGGAAGTTGTAACCACACTAGAAATGAAAATATATTTACTCCAATATCTAGTCGTCTCCATGAAAATGAGAAAGATGGAGAACCATCTGAAGCTTACAAGGTCGAAGACTTTGATGAATCATCTGAAGCGGGCATGATTGAAGATTGTGGTGACACATCTGAGGCTGACATGATTGAGTACTCTACTGAAGCACCTAAAGCAGGCAAGATCGAAGACTGTGATGGCGGTCTGAGACCAAAACGATGGAAACGATGTAATAAAATAAATTATCCTGATCAAGTTTGTGGTGCTGACATGATTGAAGACTGTGGTGACACATCAGAAGCTGGCATGAACGAAGACTGTGCTGACACATCTAAGGCTGACATGATTGAGTACTGTGCTGAAGCACCAAAAGCATGCAAGAGCGAAGACTGTGATGGTGGTTTGAGACCAAAACGATGGGAACGTCGTAATAAATTATCCTGATCAAGCTTGTGATAATCACTGGCACGATGAAGAAGGTGACCTTGAGGTTGGTGTTAAAACGATAGACACCAGAGATAATAATATTTATTATAAACATGCAAGGATGATGAACGCAGCAGAAGAGATTGATTATACCTCATGGGAAGATCCTAACATATTGGTTGACAGGCTACGACTACTACATGGATCGCTTTGTGCAGGAAACTATTCGAACATTAAAGAAATATCCTTCATACTCAAAGAACTGAGGGAAGCTGGCTACATACAATAATGGCTTAAATTAAATGTATGTGTATAAACTTGAATATAAATTAATATATTGTATTTCCAAATGGTATCTACCATTTATCGAAATCTGATTTCTAAATAAAACTTATAACTTAAAGGTGCAAAATACGTTACCACTGCCAGTCAAAATGTATACTAAAAAATACATGTCAGTAATCATGCCAAGTTCGATAAGAAAAGTAATTGGAATCAGTTGGAACCAATTGAAGATGGAGCTCTTGGAACAATTGGAGCCTTTTGAAGCATTTGGAGCCTTTTGGAGCTGTTGGAGCCATTTGGAGCATTTGGAGCCATTTGGAGCATTTGGAGCCTTTTGAAGCATTTGGAGCCTTTTGAAGCATTTGTAGCTGTCAAGCATTTGGAGCTGCTGGAGACATTTGGAGCTGTCAAGCATTTGGAGGCCGTTTGGAGCATTTGGAGCCATTTGGAGCCTTTTGAAGCATTTTGAGTGTTTTTTGGAGCTGTTGGAGCATTTGGAGCCTTTTGAAGCATTTGGAGCCTTTTGGAGACATTTGGAGTCCTTTCAGCATTTGGAGCCATTTGGAGCTGTCAAGCATTTGGAGGCTGTGTTAAGCATTTGGAGGCTGTTGGAGCCATTTGGAGGCCGTTTGAAGCATTTGGAGCCGTTTGGAGCATTTGGAGCCATTTGGAGCTGTCAAGCATTTGGAGCCTTTTTTGGAGCTGTTGGAGCATTTGGAGCCTTTTGAAGCATTTGGAGCCTTTTGGACACATTTGGAGCCGTTTGGAGCATTTGGAGCCATTTGGAGCCATTTGGAGCTGTCAAGCATTTGGAGGCTGTCAAGAATTTGGAGGCCATTTGGAGCATTTGGAGCCATTTGGAGCTGTGTTAAGAATTTGGAGGCAGTTGGAGCCATTTGGAGCTCGTTTGGAGCATTTGGAGCCATTTGGAGCTGTGTTAAGCATTTGGAGCCTTTTTTTGGAGCTGTTGGAGCATTTGGAGCCTTTAGAAGCATTTGGAGCCATTTGGAGCTGTCAAGCATTTGGAGGTTGTTGGGGCTGTTGGAGCCATTTGAAGGCCGTTTGGAGCATTTGGAGCCATTTGGAGCTAAGAAGTAGTCGTTGCACGTCTATGCAGGGCTAAATGTTTATAAGATTGCTGGCTTTCGCAAGTGATTCTGTAGTAGGATAGAAATTGTGTAATAAATATTATGTTTGTAAAAGACTTTGAGGTGTTTTATTTCTCGAACCTTACACTTTTCTGTTACTTTATTAAAATTAAAGTTGATTTGTATCGGCCAGGGATCGAACCAAGGACCTTAGTCGATCTAATCCATCAGTATATAGATTACAAATTTATTTAATGAATTTTGAACTTTTTCCCGAATCTCTAGCATTACAATTACGAATTTCCAATATGGTGGTCTTGATGTCTGATAGGATGATGGTAGTAGAGGATTTAAAGTCTCTTTAAGAATTTTGAACATGGTTTATTGAAATTATTATTTTTTATATAAAATTAAATGTTTTGCATCATTCAGGGATCGAACCAAGGACTGGAGCGGGTCGAATCAATATGTAAGTTAATGAGTGATTTATTTAATGAATTTTGGATTTTTTCTCGCTTTTCTAGCTACATTATTACATGATTTCAAGATGGCGGTCGAATTTCAAGATGGCGGGGGCACCTCGGTAATAAATGGTTACTGCACTGTAGTTGGTTAGAATAAAATTATCCAGATGTAAATGTACTCCATAATACAAGTACACACAAGATGGTGTACTCCAGCAGGTGGTCGCTCCTGGTAGCATGTACTAAACATAAAATGATGGATCCATGATGGTCGACAAGGACAAAGTCAAATTTCAAGGTCAAGGTCAAATTTCAAGGTCAAGGTCAAATTTCAAAGTCAAGGTCAAATTTCAAGATCAAGGTCAAAGTTCAAGGTCAAGGTTCAAGGCCAAGGTCAAATTTCAAGGTCAGGTTCAAATTTCAAGGTCAAGGTCAAATTTCAAGGTCAAGGTCAAATTTCAAGGTCAAGGTCAAATTTCAAGGTCAAGGTCAAATTTCAAGGTCAAGGTCAAATTTCAAGGTCAAGGTCAAATTTCAAGGTAAAGGTCAAAGTTCAAGGTCAAGGTCAAATTTCAAGGTCAAGGTCAAATTTCAAGGTCAACAGTTGAGGACAAAGGTATGGTGACCAGATAATTATACCAACATGGTATCAGCACACTCTAGTGGACGAAAACAAGATGGTGACCTCCAGCGGGTGATTTCAAGATGGCGGCCGTCACGAAAAAGTGCAACGGTGGTTTTAAGGATTTTTTATTATTTAATTCGATTAGTTAATTTTTTTAATGATTTTTAAATTTTTTCCCGAATCTCTAGCATTGAAATTATGGATTTTCAAGATGGCGTCTAAATTTTAAGATGGCGACCATAACGATAATTGGAACATTAATAGGATCCAATATGGTGGTCGTAACATAAAGTGTAACGATGGTATAGTACTCAACCAAGATGGCGGGTGTAACGAAATATGCAACATTTATATAATCCAAGATGGCGACCGTAATGATAACTGAAACAGTGGTTTTTAAGATTTTTATTATTTATTCGATTAAATAATTGTTTTAATGATTTTTAAAATTTTTCCCGATTTTCTAACATAAAAATTGCGGATTTAGAGATGGCGGACGTAACGAAAATTGCAACGGTGACGTCATCATCCTATAAATGGCTTAACGTTGGCTTGAGTTAAGGATGCTTAAGCCAGTTTTAGGAATTTTCAGCCGCTGGGATTTTTAAGGAATAAAACGGGAAATTTTCCCTCGAAACGGGAAATTTTCCCTCGAAAACGGGAAATTTTTTCTTAAAACGGGAAATTTTGAGTCATTTTGAGTCAATTTTGAGGAATTTTGAGGAATTTTTGAGTCCAAGATGGCCGCCGTGACGACAGAGATGGACGTGACGTCAGAGATGTGGCTCGGCACCACGCACCACCGCCTGGCGCCTGTTCTAGTTCCGGCCAAACTATACTACTAGTATCCCTAGCATAAATTCGTGTCAACATTTTTTTTTTTACCTTAGAAAGAGGTCAAATGTTATTTCCCACTATTACACTATTACCTTCGGAGCTTTAATAATAGCATAATAATAATGGTATCCTAAAACATCGTACAAATTACGAGTCCATGAATTTGAGCCGTGCCGCTATCTTATGTTCGTACAACAACCACATAAGCACTATGTGTTTGGAATAAAGCATTACGAAGTTATAAAATAGATATTTCAGGTAAATTACAAAGTTGTAAATTTTTTGCCGTATTCCGAAATATTTTCTTTACTCAGCAAAAGAGATTTCGGAAAGTAACATATCAGGAGCAGAAATAATGTGTGCTTTTGTTTGGATATCTTTGTAGCGCATGACCTTTTAACCTGTTGCGCTGAAAAAAAACTTCACTGAAAACAGTTTACGAGCAATTTTGTTGAGTTTCGTGTACGTAAATTTAATATTGAAAGATCCAGAAAATAAGTGGGGAAAAAAAACGTTGAAAAAAACCCTCACTGAAAGAAGTTTACGAGCAATTTTGTTGAGTTTCGTGTACGTAAATTAAATATTGAAAGATCCAGAAAATAAGTGGGGAAAAAAAACGTTTACAGCGTACCCAAACAGGATAGTTGTTTTATTAATTGTCAGTGCAAATGAAGCTTTTAAGGTTAACTGGAGCAGTTTGAAACAAATTGGCAAGTCCGTGGTGATCACTGGACTCCTCGGGGTGTGCGCAAACTGGCCGGCTTCTGGCCGTCAGGATGTTTGCCAATACTCATTTATAGGGGCATGCTGATTTCGCGAAAAGATTTCAGGACAAGATGGAATTTAAAACACTGTAGCATAGTCTGTGTTTCGTTGTTGGGCGAGGTTCTCCCAGTTATATATCGATTGTGACAGCACCAATCACAGTGATTCAGTTTGGAAGTAAACACGTCCTGAGTGGCTCGGTCAGACAAGGCAACGACTTCTCTTTCAGACGGCCGCCGATCACAAGGAAGAAACCACAGGTGCGGGTATACCTTGTTGCAGTATAATATGTTTTTAGATCTTTTCCCAAAAAATGCCTGCCCCTAATCATTTATTATTAGCCTTGTGCCATTGCACTTAATAGGTGGGCTTAAATTTCTTAGGAACGTGATAGGCGTACCGATTTTTTTTATATTAGTTCGTGAGGTGGCAGGCAAGACGGATTCAGTGAATTTTGAAAATTCTTGTTGATAGTGGACTTCATCCTAGACATTGCAAACTGTGAAAACCGACTTGTAGTTTTTTATTTTGCCAGTAAATTGTTGTAGAATTAGATTGTTGACTTCATCGATAGTGTAATTTCTAAATGACACCATTGCCCTTGAACGCAGCCAATTGAAAGTCTTATCGAGTGGTTTTTCCAGTTCAGGATATACTGCATCTTTAAGATGCTGCAGGCTGTGAACTATTCGATCTAGTAACTCATTTAGTACGATTTCAGCACCGTTAGAGTTCAAGTTTTAAAAATAAAATGCTCCTTATCCATCGTTGAGTAGCTGTTGTGGGAAATCATTATCCATGATTCCGCTAAGACGGGCTCTCATGTATTCCCGCAGATTCAATCTTTGAATGAAACTCCATAAGTATGATGATTTTAAGCCAGCTTTAATGACGTCTACAGGGTTGTTCGCTGCATGATGTCGGCGTTATCTTGCTGCTCTCGTCTGAGATTTCATTTGTGAGAGTTGTGATTTTCTTTTAGGCATGTTGTCGTTACTATACAGTTACAGTAACTATAACTTTACACAAAACTTGACACAACACTTTAAAGAAAACTTTACATATAACTTTACACAAAATTTCAATAAGATAAAAGTTTAAACCTAACCTAAATGAATTTTAAAATTAAAACACTGGCATAGATGTACTCGCCCAACCATTACATAATGATTGAAAACCTCATCTTGTAAAATTATTTTGACTTTTAACATAAAAACAGTCTCTTTGGGTTCGAATATTAAAATTTCGTATTGCGGACTTTTTGTAAGGATAATAAAGTTTAATAATATTTCAATGAATTTTATTACTTTAATTTGCCATACAATTTTTTTTTTTTCATTATTTCAAAACCTTTAGGAAGCGCCTGCCGATAAATCAACCAGACGGCTAAGTTTTATCTGACTTCAGTTACAGTTACTGAAAACACATCTTTATCAAAATAAAAAATAGCTCATAGCACTAAGGGATAATGTAGCTTCACATTAGTTAAAGAATTGGCATAATAGGATATGTAGTTTTAGAGATTACCCCTTACATCCAAACTTACAAACTTTACCCCTTTTAATATTAGTATTGAAGGGCCCTTTTAAAAATCTCTATGGCTGTCGATTTTGATTTTAAATGGCCTATCAGTAGGGGCAGGCATTTTTCGCGAATAAATCTGAACGCCTATTAGACTGCAACACGGTACACCCGCACCAGCGGTTTCTTCCTTGTGATTGGCGGTCGTCTGTGAGAGAGGTTGTTGTCTTATTTGACCTGACCACTCAGAACGCATTTGCTTCCGCACTAAACTTCTGTTATTGGGGTTGTAACAATCGACGTGGAACTGAAAGAAACTCATCCAACGACGAAACTCAGATGATGCTACAGTGTTTTATCTTTCAGCTAGTCTCGGAATCTTTTCGCGAAATATGCATGCCCCTACCTATCAGATAATTTTGTAGCTATATATGATGATCAATTGTGTAACATTTGACTTTAGGAACTTCCTATAAACAATATAGCTAGGTACCATTATAGTTAAATATGTTGAATCTTCTTTTCTCTGCAATCCAGACGAGTATTTCTGTTTTAATTACTTAGAAATATTATTTACAATGAATAAACCCAAATATTGGAGTTATTTAGTTGCAATGTTGAAAAATGAAGACGCTCAGAGACGCAAAAGAAACTCTCGTGAATGTTTTGGCCCGCACAGAATGACTACAAAAAACGTGAGCGAGTCTTTCAGAACTCTCCATAGACGTGTAACATTTAAACTCGGTAAAGAACCAATTCATATGTTCTCTTCTTGCAAGTACACGTAAAATACGAAACGTGGACACGAAATTCAAAGAGTAATTCTATAACATAACGCCGACTGTGATATATATATACGCAAATTGTGTTTTCAACTACATTTCTGGACGCGAATCACACGTAGTATCCGCTCTTGCCGCTAGAATTTGCTGCCGGAGCAGCTACGTCGACTATGCAATCGTTTGATTTGCAGACCGAAATTTTAAACTTTATTATGAAAAGGCTTTGATAAAACGAAAACAAAAATTTGAAAAAAAAAAAAAAATACTGAACCCATGTATTGGCCCTGATTTTCGACAGGAATATTATTAAAATAATGCCCAGCTATTTTAAAAATTCATTTAGAGTTATTACTGTAGAGTTTCTCTTGGTTTTGTGAACTTTGGTTTGCGCCATCCGCCCCAGAGGGCAGCACCGTGGTTACACATTTCCGTTCCATCTACGAAGTTACTCGTGCCAAATGCCGTGTACCGAGAGCTCAGATGTTGCACGTGGTAAAAGCGCGTAACGGCAACACCGCTTTTGCCAGGATGCCGACGCGGCCTTGACGCGGCTCGGCAGCGGACAGACATTTAAACTGCAGGGTGCGCTCCGGCAACACTGCACATTCCAACCCTTCCGGGCCCTCGTGCAATCTCTCCCACCCTGACCCTCGCGATGCAGCCGTCCCTCGCGCCGCGCAACTTTGACGGGTTCCCTTCAGACCCGGCCGCATCACGTATCATCTCACACCACTGACTAGCCACAGATGCACCATTGTCATGTTCTGGTATCAGGGGTGGATCCAGAATTTTGGTTTCGGAGGGGCTTGACCCACCCAGCTGAGGGCATTCTTATAGGAATTCATAATTTGAAAACAATACTATACCTACTACTTAAAATGGATTTAAGTATGCATAAATGATGAAATTTTTCTGTAGGTGGTGTAGTACTAAGAAACTAGGATAATATCAAATTTAATTTCAGATTTGTCAGAGATGGGTCCAAATGCTTTTTTGCCCCTTCCCCTCTTTTTATTGAAAACCTGATCCACTGCCCTCCCCCCGGATACTCTAATGAAAATTAAAATGTTACATGTTACGAGTAGGTATAACGTGGGAAAACTGGGTTCGTAAGGGATAGACCAATTAAGTTCTATTACAGTTTTATTAATTACTAATATTTACATTACTAATAAATAATTGAACTTAAAAATGTCTGATCACCAATAACTTGCACTTAAAAATGTTTAATTCTCAAATCGGTCAATGTCTGTCAAGTTCCACAGTTCGCTCTCCTCACTGGAGCTAGCTTTGACAGTGGTTCGCCCCTCACCTCGCGCCTGTGGACACGCACACAATCTCGCGCCACTCGGTCGCACTCTCACAGTCCCGTCGCTCCGCGTCGGGCCACTCTCGAAGGGTTCTCTCACCCTCTTCGCCGATGTCGCAATTCCCTTCGCTCGCGGAATACTCCGAATTTGCGGAACTCTCCGAACTCTCGGGACTCGGTCGGAGGTCGGCATTTCTGCTTATATACCTGTCGTGCCCTTCTCGAACCGACGAGAGTGGCTGTGACGAGTCGCGTTATCCTGGGCCGACCCGAAACCCGAGAAGTCCAGAAAGGCGGCTTTTATTCACGCCACACCACGCGGTGGCCTCGGGACGCCCTTAGAATTCCCAGGCCACTTAAAGAGTCAGTGACAGTAGTCCGATGCTAGTCTGTGAGCGGGGAGCGGAGGGGTATGGATAACGAGACCCTTGTAATATTATTATATTTTAGTGTGTATTATGCCACAGATTATTAGGTTTTGGATATTTGAAAAATAAGTGATAATTTATATCTCATATTGATGTGATGTTTTGCGATTGAAAAATCTTTAAAATATATAATATGTACTTATTAGGTAATAATAAAACTGGTAAGAAAAAGTCTATATATTAGATCAAATTATGAAAATAAAATTGAAAACGACTATTAATATTTATTAGAACTCAAAACAAAATTTATGTATTATGTCTGGCTGTTTGTTGTCGCCTAATTATGATTTTTCCAGCAACAATTAAAAACTTATTGATAACCTTTGATGACACTTTTTTTACTAAGGTATTTGGCTGACTTAAATACTATACAATATATTATTACAGAATTCCACCCCTTAGAAGATACAATAAGAGTAAGTATGGTTTTTAAATAATTAATCATACCTCCAAATTTAATCAAGTGTAAAAATATATTTTGGTTATCAATACATGCAGAATTATACTAACCATTTTTTTCCCATATAGTGAAATATCACTCGTACAGGAGAAAAAGAATCCTAATGTTAGCGTGCCTCGTTGCTTTGCCTTTAGTTACCTCGTAACAATATTGAAGCATGCCTTATTTTATACAAATTGAGGATTTTATATGTAAATGAACTCTATTAATAACTTAACAGGTTATTAAGTCACTGGATTAACAAAAGCCAGAGGCCCATAATTTAAGGAATTATGTAAGTTTTTAAAGAAAAATTTATAGTTGAAATAGTTTACAAAAAATTTACATTTTATAACATAAGATTTAAAGAAGTTTTACTAGAAAATTTGATGTTAAACCATGTTGTGTTGCCTACGATACTCATTGTAATTAATACCTGCACATATCTCAGAGAGTCCGAATTAATCGAATAATGACACGTCTCCCACCATGGTCCGATGCCCGGCAGGAGTATATCGTTCATTGACTGGCAGCGATCATAAATGCTTGAGACCTGCAAAACTCACCTTATTATTGAACTGCATTCTTTTTGGGTCGTATACAGCATTGGCATGCCCTGAATGACAAGAAACACATGTCATCAGAGGCATATACTTTTCGCGAAAAGATTCGAGACCGGCTGAGAGCTAGAACACTGTCGCATCGTCTAGGTTTCGTGATTGGTTGAGTTTCTTTCAGGTACATTTGAACTGTTGGTACACGAAATAACTGCCATTCAGTGTGGAAGCAAACGCGCACTGAGTGGCCAGTCCGAATAAGGCAATGGCTTCTATTGCAGACGGTCTCCAACTACAAGGAAGAAACCGCTTGCGCGGACATACATTAACGCAGTCTAGTGAGCGTACAGAATTTTTCCCGAAAAAAAAAATGTCTCATCATATCATAATTCATCATTAAAATATTCGAATGATCCGATCGGATGCAATACGGCCGGAAGATGAAATGTTATAGCAGCCATTAGACAATAGACACAGAATAATATGTGTACCTACACATATGTGGAGTTCATTCTGATAGCAGGAAATAATACTACTATTGCAGTTATTGTTTCTTTATTACATACGTAAGGACACCCAGTGCATTAAGAATATTATTCTGTTTCTAAGATAGTTATTTTAATGGGATAATGATTTTTTTTCTTTTCCTAAAATAGTTTTTAATCTCGATAATTAACTAGAAATGTAAGTAGTTGAAGTACCAAACACCTTATTAATTTCTGAACTAATATTAGTGGCCACTTCTAACTAAAAAAAAGCAAAGACTAAGTGGTTAAAATATTTCTCCGAAATGCCAAGTGTAATGACACGCCGTGCGTTCTCCAACACCAGGGTGCCCTCAAAGTTCCGCGCGTGTAGCGGTAGATCGCACACGGTGGAAGGTCCCTCCGAACCCCATTCGACTCTCACTTGATTGCGTTAGCCCCCTCTCCCCCTTCCACGGTTTCCTGGGCCGAGCGTCGGGCCCGCCACCCCCTCCCTCGCATAATGCCAACTAATGTAGATGCTCCCTTGCAGCCCCAACGGGTCTCGTTACCTGCAGCCCGTGGTTCGGAGACTCATCAGTAGAGACCTGAAAAATTCGCGGGTTCAATGCCCTGCAGGATGAACTCCATAGTTATACGTACACTCGGTCAAATGTCACCCACTCATTGGCTGCTGTCTTGTGAGACGTCCCAACGTAGCAGCCTGTGATTCGATGAAGGTTTTGGTTTGGTGTTTCTAATTGGCCCAAAGTCATCCAGGTGAGTTGCGAGCCAATAGCAGAGGCAGCACTGAGGTATAACTATTTGTATTTTAGCCTATCGCAAAATGAATTCGCGAATTTTTCCCGTCTCTACTCATCACGTAGGGGCATGCAGATTTCGCGGATTCATTCGGTTATAGGCTAGAATTCAAACACATATACCTCAGATAATTTTGCTATTGGCTAACTGTTCATCTGGACGAATCTCAATCAGTTATAAACCCTCAACCAAAGAAGGATCGAATCACAGACAAACCAGCTGTGACGACATACAAGTCGGCAGCCAATGAACTTACGTTATTTGCCCGAGTGTACAGGGGTGTGTGCAGTCTATCCTGAAGGCCATCGAAACCGCGAATTTTTCCAGTTTCTACTCATCAGTAGGGTCACGCATATTTCGCTAAAAGATTCCGAAACTAGCTGAAAGTTAAAACACTCTAGCATCGTCTCTGTTTCGTGATTGGGTGAGTTTCTCTCAGGTACATGTCGAGTGTTACAACACCAATCACAGCAATTCAGCGGGGAAGCAAACCTGTCCTGAGTGGCTCGGTCAAATAAAACGACGACTTCTCTCGCAGACGGCCGCCAATCACAAAGAAAAAACCGCTGCTGTTTAGGGTATACTTTGTTGCAGTCTAATAGGTGTTCGGATTTATTCGCAAAAAATGCCTGCCCCTACTCATGAGGTCTGCCTCGTGCAACTTATCTCGAAAGTAGCACATAATCAATAATCAATATAAAAAATAATTTGTTAAAATAATGATTGATCCGATCGATATCCGTCCTTGGTTCGACGCTTGCTTAATGCGATAAAAGGTTATTTAATTAAAGTTACCGATATTTACAGTTTCGAGAAAAAACACCAAGATTATAAATACAATTTATGACAAATTCTAGAAGTACAAAAAAAAATTAGAAAATATAAGTGATTCTCGATGTCTATAGTCTTCTTTGAAGGTGAAGTGAGTCCTTTGCATGTCTTTATTTGTGTTTTTAGGGCACCTCCTCATTACAATCGATCAACCAACCATGTCTATTTAGTGGCCGGAAACGCACGTCCATTAGGTGGCAAGGCACATCCAGTTGGTGGTCAGGCAAGTCTAGAGGCCGGAAAAATTCGCGGATTCATTTCGCGATACGCTAAAATTCAAATACATATACCTTTAAGCTGCTTTTGTTATTGGTTCACTGTTCATCTGTAGGGTAAAGGCACTCAAGAGCACGCACTTAAGTTGTTTTTAATTGTAAACTTAAGATATTAAGTATTACACAAAAAGTGATTATAATAAATGAAACACTATTACTTAAAGTTTACGAAACACATATTAGATAAGCAGCTATGAAATCCTTTGCAACTGAAAAACATAAGTTTTGCATAAATTGAAATTGCGAACCCTTAGAGGACTGGTGTCTTAAGAGTGCGCACAGTGTCCTCCAAGAGTACCCATCAGCACCCATCACATTTAAAGTGTCCAGACCCTTCATAGCTTGAGCAATCTTCGTGCCACCACTGTTTACATTTGCCGCACTGTACCCAATCCTCTAAAATCGGTTCTTGATAGCGTTCATCGCAACCTGGACAAAAAAACATTGTCTTCAATTTTTTCTTCTACTGCATGTAGGCCTACCGCTGAAGTTGATGGTACAGCGGGATTGTCAACTGTACTGCCTTCTTTACTTGTTTTCTTGTTTGAATTTTCTTAGCCGTCTTGCTTACCAGAAGAGAGTTTTTAAATGGCGATGAATACATTATTTCAGACTTCTTACCTGCCACTTTTCGTTTCCTTGAAATGACACACTTTGGTAGTGGTGTCATCATTGAGGGTGGAACTCGCTGTAGTTCCGCAACAGAATCGTGTTCTGCTAGATCATCAGTTTGAGTGTGGGGTTCATCAGTTTCAAGACTTGTTGAATTTTCTGGTGCGTTTGGGTCTTCTTCATTGACGTCCAGTTGCCCTTGAGGACGGTCTGTCACTTCAGCAGGTGCAAAGTCTTCATCAGAAAAGATTTCGGGATTTAAAGGATGTAAGTATACCTGTTGATCTAAAAGCATTTATTGCCTTTTCCATCGTTGCTACCCTCGTGTAAGCACATGTGAAGATTTTTGCAATGTCATGCTGGGTGATTGCCCTCCCTGGATGACTCACCGACCACTTTTCTGCTTCTTGAGCAAAGGCTTTCTTTAAAGGCCCAAAGAAACCGACGTCTAGTGGCTGCAGTCTGTGGCTAGCATGTGGTGGTAGTGACAGCAGTGTTATGAAGTGTTCTCTGCAGAAATTTACGGCTTCAATACTGTAGTGTGATACGTGGTTATCCAATATCAGCACCCATCACCATTTGCAAACTATTGTAGAAAACTCTGTACCATGGCCATACTGAGACTCTAGTTGACACACACATAGGCATATCTCAAATGAATAGCCGGTCTCCGTAGCCTAGTCGGTTAGTTGCCGTTCTATGGTGCGAGAAGTCCTAGGTAGGTTCGAATCCTAGCTCGAGCATGAATGTTGTGATATCCCTTCACCTCACTTCACCCTCACCCGCTCCTAAGATCTCCCTGTAATAGGACAGTAAAACCCTATCTCACCGTCAAATGAATAAATCTTAGCAGTGCTGCTGTTCACAAGATGTTTATGCTTTTTTTTAAATGAAACGTTTATATATATAAAAAATGAAGGTAGGTAGCCATAAATAGTTGATAGTTTTCTCACTCTGGCATTAAAAATATTAAGTCGTAAAATAATGTAAAACTCGGTGAATTAGTTATTATTCATCTGTTTGCAACATTTATTACCCTTTTACACCAATGATCCTCCGACAAAACTGATTTTAACAAATAGGAAAAAAATAAAATGATGCATGAAATTATCATGTGTCTAAAAAATAAGTGTACATAATGCTTACTGCTTTAAGTATTTTCCTAAGTGTTGACTCATTCACGCCCAGAGAGGCAGCGACTTTCCTCTTGCTCTCGCCGGCTTCTATTCGTCTCTTAGCATCATCAATTAATTTTTCAGTAAAAATAAATTTCCTGTCTGATTTTCTAGTATACTTTTTGGAGGTCATTTTCGTCAGCGAAATGAATTCTGCAAAAAGAAACAGTTGAATTGTAAAAGTCATATTTTGCCATGCAGAAACGTCCTCCAAGAGTATGCAGTATACAATTCGGCCTCTAAGAGAATGCATTTCTGCGCACTCTTAGGGGCACCCACACAAGTGCAACGTTTGTACAACAGATAGCAGCAGCCTTCACTTTGACCGCCCGTTACCACGTTATCGTAAACAATAGACTCTTAGCTTCGGATTACCATAATATGATTTGCGGTACCTCGTTGATGTATTACTTACAAAGACTATTATACTCTTATTCATATTAACATCAGGAGAAAGCAAATATTATTCTTATCTCTTACATACGAAATAAACCAATTCTACAAATTTTCTTAGCGCAGTAAAGCACACACACACACAAGCTTCAGGGAGCAACCTATCGACTTCTCTCGCCAGTGCTACCAACTTCAATATATTTATACTGCGCGCTCTTAGAGACTGCGCACTCTTACCTGCCTTTACCCTACGACTCTGGGCCGATGGGAAATACTCAACCAAAGAAGTATCGTATCACAAGCAAACTAGTTGAGACGACTCACAAGTCAGCAGCCAATGAACAGGCGTTATTTTCCCGAGTATACTGAGGACTGTGAAGTCTATCCTGAAGATCATCGAGACCGCGAATTTTTCCAGTACCTAGGCATGTCTATTCGGTGGCCAGGCATGCAATCCACGACCAGATACATATTTATGGAAGCTATGCATGCCAGTCGGTTGGTCAGGCTAACTCGCCAAGTCTATGACCAGACACGTCTATGTAGCAGCCAGAACGCGTGTCCAGCTAAAGACCCGACCACTTTCAGTCGGTGACCAGGCGCATATAGTAGGTGGTCAAATACATCCAGTCAGGAGCCAAGGGGTATTTTACGAAGATACTCTCGGCCAAAATTTTAAACAGTTAATGTAAAAACTCATGTCCATAGGCCAAGCATCTCCAAAACAAGAGATGATTTTCCGTCGATACTCGACCAAAATTTTAAAAAGGTCATGTTCAATGTTAGCGTTTAGACCAGGCGTCTCCGAACTACGAGGGCAGTCATGGCCCGGCTACAGACTTATCGATGGACATTAAAAAAAAAGAAGCACATTTAAATCTGAAGAATAAACAACGTAGAGGAAGCACAAATGTAGGCACAATTGACAAAAGTAAAAGACACACAATACACACACAGGACAATCATGTGCTAGAACTCTGTCCTTGCTGAACAAAGGAGAGGTTTATACGAGCTATCAGAAACTGTTTTTTTAATTTTTTATTTTATATATGTTTATTTATATGTTCTTGTTTTTTTTTTTTTTTTGTGATTCACTGATCTTGATTTTCTAATATATGCGTTAGTTTTCTCCGTGTGCTCCTGGTTATTCCTGGTGAGACTTCTACTCGTGTTCTGTGAGTGCTTCTGGTTATTTCGGAGGAATCGATATCTGCATGAAATTTTATTTAATTAATGAGACATTCAATTTTATTTAGAGTTACATTTAATTATTGAAATTCGGTTACTAAATCAGTACTTCAAATAATTTTTTTAAGTGGAATTCAAACGAAAATTCATTACTCAGTCAAATAGTATGCCTTAAGTCGGCTGAGAATCAGTATCAAGCAAGACAAACTTCCTTCTCCTTGGTGTCTAGCGAAGCCCTCCTTCTTTTGCGATCGTGAGTGAGCATCCCACAGCCCATATAAAACAGTGACTGCCTGTATAACACTGCCTGAGGCGCCAACTGGTGCAAGAATCGGGACTACTTGAAACAAGTTATTTGCATGGTATAAATTATATCTCGCTACTGAATGGAGCCATTGTAGCCAGTTGCAGCCTTGTAGACTCGTATCCTCGCATTCTCGTAATATTGTAGTCTTGTAGTCCTGTAGCCTCGTAGTCTCGCAGCCTTGGGGCTTGTGGCCTCATAGACTTGTAGCTTCGTAGTCTTGAAGTACTGTAGTCTCGTAGCCGTTGTTGCTATGTATCCTTGCAGCCTTGTAGTATCATAGACTTGTAGCTTCGTAGTCAAGTAGTATGTACCCCTTATTCTCGTAGCCTGTTTCCATGTAGACTCGTAGTCTCGTAACTAGTTGGAGTCTCGTATACTAGTAGTATCATAGTGCTTTTTCTTCGTAGTCTTGTAGTCCTGTTGACTTGTAGTCTTGTAGTCCTATAGCTTCATAGCTTCATAGCTTGTAACCCTGTACCCTCGTAGTCTTGTAGTTTTGTAGCTTCGTAGCCATTTGGAACCTTGTACACTCGTACCTTGTAGCCTCGTAGTCTTCTAGTCTTGTAGTCAAATGTATCTGGAGTTGTTAGAGCAGTATCCTATCGTATCCTTGTGGCGATATCCTATCCTTGCAATGAGAAAGTATACCTGTGATGAGATCGTATTACTGTGGCGAGATCGTATCACACCAAGTTGAATTGTCTTCTAAATGTGCTTCCTTTATTTGTCACATGATGCGTGTCCAGTGTGTGTGTGTGTGTGTTGCGTGTTCATTGCGTGTCCAGTGGTACTGCGTATCCATTGCGTATTTTTGTGTGTATTGTGTGTCCTTTTTTTGTCGATTGTTCTTACATTTGTGCTTCCTTTTCGTAGATTGTTCTTCCGATTTAAATGTGTTTCAGCTTTTAAATGGGCGTCAATAAGTCGTTAGTTGGGCCATGATTTGCCTCGTGGTTCGGAGATGCCTGGTCTAAACGCCTGACATTGAACATGGCCTGTTTGAAATGTTGGTCGAGCATCGACGAAATTATCTTTTTTTTTCGGAGATGCTTGGCCTTTGCTCATGTTATTGTACTGAACTTTTTAAAATTCTCGCTGAGTATCGTCGAAAACTACCTCCTGGATGTTTCTGACCTCCTACTGGATGTGACCGGTTACCAATTGGAGGTGTTCTGGCCACCTACTAGACATGTGTCCCTGTCTACTGCATACTGCATAGAAGTGTCGGTTAAATTCAGACCCATTCTTTTTTATTTCAACATTTTGAAATGTTGAAAAGTCACAGCTGAATTGATTTTAAGGTAATTTGCATTAAAAGGAAGTGTTCCCATTGAACATTTTAAGAAGCTTTCATTTATCTTAAACATACCTATTCGTTTCATATCAGTTAAATTAATACAGAAAAAAAAGTTTTTTTTTAAGTTTGGTTTACTTGGAAAAAAACTGATTATTTTTTTAAAAAATACATTTTAAGTATTTTTAATATTTATGAAAATGGTGCTTTTTTTAACATATTCTGTTATATATATATGTTTTCAATCCTTTTTTTTTACCAAAATAATCACAGTGTTCTAGTGAAAGAATCTGGGTTATTTAAAAAAATAATTTTTTGTATCAGTGTTTTCAGCAAATTTTCTCATTAATAAAAATTAATTGATACGCAATATTTGTGTTTTTAATAATGCACCAGAATATGTTTAAAACACTTGACACGTTGATATTTTTTCTACAAATTATGTAATGAAATACCAACATACACTGATTTTTAATGCTAAAAAGCATAATTTGAGTGACTGAATTTTTTCAACACTTTCTACAGGAATTTATATTTGTTTTACATCGTGTATTTACTTGCTTTTCACCATAATATGGTAGTTGGCCTAAATTCAGTCTTATTTAGGATCAAGCTTCTCTTATTTTCGTTGTAAACGCTACAACCTGGTTGTCCAAAGGTGGCAATGATCACGCAAAAATCGTTGTAGTAACTTAAGGAGAAGTTGAAGGTGATAATAACGGTTTTAATTAGTTCAAGTCCTCTTTAACAGGTGATTTCAACTTTTTTTCCGAATGGAAGTGAAACAAGCTGCAAATGATACATTTTGGAATCATTTCGCGGTTTTACGTTCGTGTTTGTGTCTGTTGTCGTATGAGAATTCCTGCAACTTTACATCTCACCGACCCATTCAAAACATTACAGTTTTTAATTATTAACTTCTGCGTTATCCAACTTTAAGATGTATATATATATATATATATTGTTGTTGTGGATCTCATTCATTATAGGCATATCTTCCAAAACCGCTTAAAATGCAGCTTGGGACAAATCCTTTCAGAGGTTTTGTACTGTGGAGGTGTTTTGTTTCCCAGAGCTGTTTTCCACTCGCCGCGCGTGGCCATTATTTGGTGGCTTCACTCTCGAGGGAGCTGAAGTATGTCACGGGAAGGGGAGGGGGGAGATCACAAACAGTTTTCGACAGCGGCCAGCGGGGCATAACGCGCCGTGTCGAATGAGCCGCAGGGGGTCGAAGACGCCTTCACTCCAGCCATAAATACTGGCCTCGAGTCCACCCTCAACCGCCTCAAGTGCATCGAACTAGTGGCCTCCAAAACTACAAAGCGGGCAGGTACACCGTCAGAAATGAATATCATATACAGTTTTTCTCGCATGTCCATGTATAAAATACGTAATGAAATGAATTTCAGCCTATACGCAGTAAAGAGTTCAAGGTTCAAATAAACGTTAAACATTAAAAGATTCTTATTTTATAATCATGTTCTACTACAATGAACTAAGAATACTCAAAATTATCATCAATATATTTTTTTTTTTAAGTTCCACATCATTTTGAAACCAGTCTTTTCAGATAATCTATTAACGAGACTTTACTACATCTGTCACACTTGCACCTATACTGGAGCCTGTTTCTAGAGGAATACGGTTCAGGGTGCTTGCGATTGCCACATTGTACGACAGTCTTATCGCAGTAGATGCAACAGATCCCAAGTGTATGCGATGATAGCATATTACCAATAATAGATGACTTGATTACAACCGACATACAGGATTCATTTTAAATTCCAGTTTTGCACAAAAAAAATTTGTTAAATGGTTCTAAAGAAGCTGTCGCCTTTTTCTGTGGAAACTCAGAAAATTAACTTCTCGGTAGTGAAAATAATACAATTATTCAGGCAAAGTTTCAGCCAGATTTGTTATGACAAATATCAAGTGAAATGTATTATATACTAGCTGCTAGTACCGGCATGCGTTGCAATGCCTTTTTGTAATATTTTTTTAAAGTTTTTACACACATACAAAGCATCTCTATCCATATCCATCTATATTTTTACATCTCTCCAAATCACTACATATCTCTCAATCTCCCCATCTCTATCTATATATCTCTATATCTCTGACCATTATTATTATCTGTATATATGTATATTTCTCTAAATATATGTATCTATATCTAGCACTTTCTATATATCTCTCTAGCTCTTTACCTCTGTATATCTATATATCTATATATCTCTCCATCACGCTATATTTCTCTATCACTCTCACTATCTCTATCCCTCTCTATCTCACTCCGTCACTATCTGCCTCTCTTTCTTTCTCTCGCATTCTCTATATCATTCTCTCTTTAATTCTTTATCTCTCTTTCGACTAGCATGTCACCATTATTATTCGGACCTTAGAAAAGAGGAAGTGTCATATAGTTCTTACTGGTAATTAAAAATCCGATACTGCTCGAGTGACACTTTAATTTTGGTTTTATCGAAATCTCACCTGAACAGTGACCTTCCTCGTGTTTTATGCATGGAGGTAAGAAGTAAGAGAGTTGGTTATATAATTTTTTTTCCATTTTAATACTTGAAGTCAAAATGAGAACAACCTCTAACCTTTTTTTTCTTCTTTATCGCAAAACAATTTTTGGTTATGATGAAGACAACTGTATCACTACAAAATATTGTTTGCAGTAGCCTAATACTGCGTTCAGATTCTGATTCGGTCATTTATGCTTTGTGTTGTCCCAGTACCTCAAATAGATAAAGGTATTTTCAAACCGTACCCTGAGTAACTTTCCATTATTTACTGAGCACATTATTAACCACTAAAAAAACTAAATAAAGAAAAAGTTTTAAATTTCGGATTATTTTTTCCATTTTTTGAAGAAAAAAAAATTATTCTTGAACGAAACATCAACTAAAGTATAAAATGATGTGCCAATATTCGCAAGAAATACGCAGTATTATCTCGATAAACCCATTTCATAGTTCCAATAATAACCATAGCCATGTGTTTTTTAAAGTTACATACAATATGAATCTTTTGTAAAAGTGCAATTTTTTTTCTGACCGTTGCGAGAATCTTTCAAAGAACGTCACAGACTATATAGTCTAGTGGATCCCAATTTTATTTTTCGGCCAGGAAAACCATTTATTATTTGCTCATCCCAACTCCTTCAATAAAGGTTATTTGACAATAATTTTGAACATTAAAAAAAATTATTTTATATACATCTTAATGTTAAAGACCCCTGATTTCTAATTAATTGTTTGCAAGTTGTAATGTTTTAATAGTCTGTGGCATATTTTGCTTAGGAGATCATCTACTTTTACTTGTTTTGTATGTGTGTGTGTATGTGTATACCTATGTGAAGGAACTGGAAAAATTCGCGGGTTCAATGCCCTTTAGGATAGACTCCACGATTCTCTATGTATTTGTGCCGATTACACCTGCTGAATTGGCTACTAAACTGTGACACCTGTCAAATGGAATGCTTGCGATTCGCTGTTTTTTTTTTTTTTTGTTGAAGATTTTTCATTGGCTTAGAGTCATAAAGGTAATCTGTGGTCCAATCACTAGGGACCGGAAAAATTCGCGGTTTGGATGGTCTTCAGGATAGACTGCACATTCTCCTGTACACTGGGCAAATAACGCAAGTTCATTGGTTGTTGACTTGTAAGTCGTCTCAGCTGGTTTGTCTGTGATTGTTTGCTTGAGGGTTTATAATTGGTTGAGATTCGTCCAGATGAACAGTAAGCCAATAGCAAAATTATCTAGGAGGTATATGTGTTTGAATTCTAGCCTATCACCGAATGAATCCACGAATTTTGCAGATCTCTACCAATCACTGAAGCAGCAAGAAGTTGAACTAGTTGGGATTCTAGCCTATCGCGAAATGAATCCGCGAATTTTTCCGGTCTCTACCTATGTCCATAAAAAACAAGATCCCTACACCCCCCCCCCCCCAAATTGCTATGTTAAAGCGTGTTGCGGCCTGGTGCCGACTACCTGCACTTGTGGTGTCGACAAAAGCGCTTGCGTCGGCCACCTGATTCGTAGAGACCCGGAAAATTCGCGGGTTCATTTCGTGTTATGCTAAAATTCAAATAATTATACCTTAGTGCTGCTTCTGTCATTAGTTCACTGTTAATCTGGAGGACTGAGGGTTAATTAGAGACCCTCACTCATAGAAGTGTCGAATCACAGGCCACACAGTCGAGACGACTCACAAGTCAGCAGCCAATGAACAGTTGGCATTTGCCCGAGTGTGTAGAGGATATTGGAGTCTATCCTGGAGGTCACTGAATCCGCGAATTTTCCGGGTATCTACTGATTCGTACGACAAGCGTCCCTACTTTCAGACCCCCCCTGTTTTCCGCGGAACACCTATCCGCAGGGCACGCATATTTTGCGAAAAGATTCCGAGACTAGCTGAAAGTTAAAAACACTCTAGCGTCGTCTCTTTTTCGTGATTGGGTGAGTTGCAGGTCGATTGTTACTGCACCAATCAGTGAGATTCAGCGGGGGGAGCAAACGCGTCCTGTGTGGCTCGGTCACATCTCTCGCAGACGCGGCCGCCAATCACAAGGAAGAAACCGCTGGATAGGGTATACTTTGTTACAGTCTAGTGGGTGTTCGAATTTATTCGCGAAAAAATGCCTGCCCCTACTCATCAGTAGAGACCGGAAAAATTCGCGTATTCATTTCGCGATAGGCTAGAATCAAAATTAGTTCAACTTCTTGCTGCTTCAGTGATTGGACTCTAAGCCAATGAAAAATCCTCAACAAATAAAAAGAGAATCACAAACATTCCAGTTGACAGGCCAATTCAGCAGGTGTAATCAGCACAAGTGCATAGAGGATCGTGGATTCTATCCTAGAGGTCATTGAACACGCGAATTTTTTCCAGTCCTTACCTATCAGGAGCCGCTGCGGTGCCAGTTGAAATTTTCAGCAGTGTACTGGAGGCGCGCGCCAGGGAGTGGTTAAGGGGGGGGGGGGGGGTGAGTGGATGGCAGCGAGCATCCACGAGCCACAATGGGTGCGCGCTGACAGTCCAAGGACTGTGGGTCAGTGGCCACACGGCCGGGGGAACGACCGCCAGTCCCGGGAGAGTCATTGTTCCGAGTTCCAACCCTCCGAAAATATTTTGACAGCGCGCGCCTTTTGCAGGACAATTCCTCGGAGCTCCGGGGAGGAAGAAGCGCGAAAACTAAGAGCGAACTTGTTTGTGTGTTGGGTTCGCAAATTTCTAAAAGCTTTTACAGCTTCGCAGATGGGTAGCCTACTTTCTTCACTGAAGATGAGAAACCTCCTAATTAAAAATCAATATGTTTCAAGCATGTTTAAGGAAAAAAAAAAGGTATATTAAGAGAGGGAGTTAGAAATCGATGTATATACCATCTCAGTTTCAACAGATTTTAGACAACAATTTTTTTTTTCAATTTGATATCTAAAATTTGGATCGCGAAAGCAAAGCACACAATTTTATAGCGAAGTTGCATATTACAGTTATTGGCTGATGCAAATAATTTCCTCTATGGTGTCATAGGCGTTTATCATTTAATAATTTTTCGAAAAACTAATAAAAGTTTTTATTTCAATTGGCACTTTTGTTATGTGCCCGAGAATCATTTTAATGTGTGCTCCCTACCTTAATGAAGGCCAAAATTTTAATTTTAAACAATAAAAAATATCAGCCTAAAACCTTTTGTAACCAAATTGGCGGCTCTCTGTTCTTATTTCGTCTCCTTAAACCCACTCTTTGTTAGAAAAAATTATATTTCACTTTATGTACTAGTTTTACAACAACTATTTGTTTACAACAAATAATGATTATTGTCATATTCATTTACTATATCTCGTGCAGTTTAGGTTCAGTAATTTCTTTAAATGAGGATATTGTAAAATTACCGAAAATTGACATACAGGTTTTGAATTTGCAACAACGTTATATAGTACCCACTGTACTTGCACAACAATTGGTTTTTGTATAGGTTTACCTAATATTTAAATTTTTCCTCGTAAAGTAATTTTTATAAAAGTAAATAATTTCAAATAAGATTTAAATAATACTAACTATTATACTTGTCAAATAATATTTGAACAATTATTTGAATAGTTTCCCACCAACATAAAGATAATTTTGTTGAATCTAGAAACAAAAGTGGTACATTATTAAATTTTAAGTTGATAATATTTTTTATTAATAAACAAATATTCCTTCACAATAATGAAACTCTTTTGCACTTATTTACCAGAGTTTACAGTCAGTCACGGGAATTATTATCTAACTGATCCTGGGAAAACATCGCGAATTCATATCATGATAGGCTAGAATTCAAACAACTTTTTCTCTTACTTACATTACTAAGCAATATTTCATGATAAGACACCAATAAATATATTATTATATATTAATTAAGATGTTAATATATTATTAATAAATGTATCACATATTTCTTTCGCGTATGCATTTGGTATTAAAGGAGAATTAAAATACATATACACTACTTGATGGAAGCTTTTGGACATACGCCATTGCTAAGCACATGTGTGTCTGTAGAAAAAAACTACAAAAAAATAACCAAAAGAAAAAACACAAATTAAGCAAAAAATTGCTGTTGTCAACAAGATATAAACACCACATAATATTCCATAAGAGGAATATGGTCAAAAACAAAGAAAAACAAAGAAAAATGGACTAACAGAACGAAAAACCCCCACAAATGATGACAGCACAAAATTATTGAACCCAAACAACAGCAATATTTTGCTTAATTTGTATTTTTGTCTTTTTGGATTTTTGTAGTTTTCTTCTACAGACATACATGTGCTTAGCAATGGCGTATGTCCAAAAGCTTACATCAAGTCATGCACTCCCATTGCACAAATCTTTTAAAGATAATATATAACTTACATTTGTTTCACGTTGATGATTGGACCAAAGTGCTCTATATACGTAGTCTGTTGTAAATTTTTAGGAACAAGCATTTTTCGCGAAAAAAAAAATCTGATCGCATATTGGACAGCAAACGACATATTCTCGCGCCAGCTATTTCTTCATTACATGATTGGTGGCCGTCTACAGCAGAAGCTATTGTATTATTAGATCGGAACATTCACGAAGCGTTAGTTTCTGCACTGAATGGCTGTTATTCGTGTGTGGACAGTGGACACGTACCTCGAAGAAACATAACCAGTCATGACGATCTTACAAAGATTTAACACACAACTAGTCTCAAAATATTTTCGCCTAAAATACGTGCTTCTATCCATTGCCTGCTGCCCCATTTATCCTTCCAGCGAAGTTGCACGTGACTGGTGAACCATTTGAATATTGTAAAGTTTTTTTGGTTTATTTTTTTTTTTTATGGGTGTCAAATCCCTACCTGTGGTCCAATGAGAACGTGGTCCCAGTTTTTGATGGAATTTGATGCGAATTTGCATGTCTGTACTTAAGGTATGCCAAAACTAATTTGGATAAATTTATTTCAGAGGTTACTTTATGTTTAAGGATGATTTTTACACGCCGTTGATGTTTTAATTTTTTTTTTTGACATTGCTATTAGTTCAGGCGAACTTCTGTAACTTTAAATATTTTTACTTCTTTTGCATGTGTTGTTCTTTCACAAATATTTATACGAATATTTATTGTGTGTAAATACACATGCAAGCGTTTGTATATATCGATGGTGTTATGCAGTAAGGGCCTTATCAACCAAATTTTCGATTTTGACATTTTGGTATCGTTTTTCAGGATTTTCCAAGCTGAATAGATTGACAGTAAGGGCGTTATCGTAGCCTCAATAACGTAAGAGATATAGAAAATTTAAAGGGCACTATCAACACAGTTTTATTTTGTCTATCGTGCAGTAAAGGCCTTATCACCTTTGTTGAGGGCACTGTCAAAGTTTGTTTAGGAGGTATATTCCGTTTTATAAATAAAGATTCATTATTTATATTAGTTCTGTAGAAGTTGTTTAACACAGCCCATTTCTTTATCTTATTCTATGACTTTGAATGGCTTGTATACATAATATTGTTTGCTGTCATTTGCTGTAAATGAGATTGTGTTGTTGCAGAAATGTCCGACTTTAGTAGAGGTCGCTTATTAGTTAATCTTGTGTTAAATCAAGAAGATGAAAATAATTCGATAAGTAACACAGGTAATATTGTACAGTCAGTGTGTGATGATACCTCCAAGCCTGGTTTAGAGGTTAAGAAACGTCTTGCAAATGTGCCAATTAGCAATAGTGTTTTTGAAGGTGAGGGTTCTGTTTTAAATAGAGACAACCGAAATGTTGACGTTAATGTGGTACAATCTTCAGTGGTACTTACCAGCAACGATATAGATAATGCCGAGATAATATTTGATGGGTTTGTGACAGTAACGGACAGAAAAGATGAATATCATGATACTAATGTTTATAGTGTGTCCGAAAATACAAATGCCACAGCCGAAAATTATTTTGCAAGTAACATGCCAAGTGACAATATCACTGGAAAAGTATGTAATAGTGAATTGGTATTGAACGAACGTGTCGATGAAATGTGTACGTTTGGTAGTGAGCGTGGTGACACTGTGGTTGCAAATGAGAATGGAACATTAGATAACGAAGGCAACATCAGTGATTCTATAGGCGCACAAAATGGAGACAACGCATCAGATTCTGATGGAAATGCTAGTAATCACAATGACATGGAAAGTGAAATAGCTATTGGCAGAAAAAGGCAAAGTAAAGAAGAAAGGGGACGTGAGAGACGAAAAAGGCAACGAAACAGTGGTGAGCCCTATGCGAATGACAAAGGATTGTTTGTGAGTGGAAAAAATATGCAACCCAATCCCTGTTCTAAAGGAAAATGTCCCAATAAATGTTCAGAAAGCTTTACCGAAGATGAGAGACAACAGTTATTTCAACAGTATTGGAGTCTTCGCGACAGGAGTAAGCAAAGGGATTGGATACTGTCTTGTGCAGCTCAGGTACAAAATAAAAGGAGATGGACTTCTGACAAATCAAAGCAAAGGGAAACAAGGTGTTATTCTTTCCCATCTAAGGGAAAACGAATAAATGTTTGTTTGAAATTTTTCGTGAAAACATTGAACATCTCTGCAAAAACTTTGCGCTATACATGGGAAAACAAGACTGGCATAAACAGAGCTAAACCAGATGAACGGGGCAAGAAAGAACCTGCAAACAAAACACCTACTACTATTACAAAAGACATACACACATTCATTCAGAAATTGCCAGCAGTGCCATCACACTACTGTCGTAGTTCTTCCACAAAAACCTACATACCAATTGAGTACAAGAGCCTAGAAAATGTGTATAGGCTTTATAAGAAAGACTGTCAGGATAAAATGATCCCATTTGCTAAAGCTGGGGTGTTTAAGAATGTTTGGAAGGAATTCTACAACATTGGAATACACATTCCGAAAAAGGACAAATGTGTTGTATGTTTGGCAGAAGAACAAGGACGTTTGGAACACGGTGGTATTTCTACTGAAAAGTTTGAAGACCACATTAAAGAAAAAGAGGCAACAAAAGTGCATTTTACGAACGATCAGAAATTAAGTGGCACTGAAGGATTTTTATGTGCTAGTTTTGACTTGCAAAAGGTGTTAAACACACCACATGGTGACAACATGTTGCTATATTACAGTAGAAAGTATTCTGTATACAACTTTACTGTGTATGAAAACCATACCAGAAAGGTTTATTGCTATGTGTGGGGGGGAAAGCGATGGCAACCGAGGTTGCAAATGAAATAGCATCTATGCTCCACATGTACATAAACAAAGTCGACTTGGAAAAAAGTGTGAACACACTGTCACTCTACTGTGACAGTTGTCCGGGGCAAAACAAGAATCATGTTATATTGAGTATGATAGCTTATACTTTGCAAAATGCACCTACACTCACAAGCATAACAATAAATTACCTTCTCCCAGGACACACATATATGCCTGTAGATTCAGTTCACGGTGTAATAGAACGCAGCCTAAAACACAAAGTGGTATGGGCTCCATCCGAATGGCCTACATGGATAGAAAATGCTAGAACATCACATGGACCATACACTGTGTATGTCATGAAGTACTCAGACTTCAAAGATTGGAAACCAATTGAAAAGAAGTTTTTCCCTTACACAAAGGAAAGAACATACATCAGGAGACAAGATAAAGTTTCAGGAGATACGTCAAGTGAAATTTATGAAGACGTTTGAAACAGTTGACATCAAATATTCATTCCAAGAAGGCAGCGAATCTCAAACTGTGTTCATAATAATTGTATGTTTCTTGAGTGATTCAATATTGTAAAACAGATGATAGTTTAATTATGCAAATGTGAATGTTTTTAATCTATTTAATTAAAAGAACATTGTTTCATTGATAAAGGAATGTTGATGTAAATTTAAGTGCCTGTTCTTAAAATTTCCAATATTCGAAATGTTATTGTTCTTAATTTTTTAGAAAATACAGTGGGGTAATTCATAAACTTTTAACAAAGTTAAAAAAACCTTTCGTGCAGAAAGGGCCATGTAAAAAAATATTTTGGTCACTATCAACTATTCAAGGTAATCTTGCAAGCAGTAAGGGCTTTATCGACATTATATAGTTTGTTTCTATTATTTTTTTGACATTAGAAATTGTGTGTGGAATATGTCATGTCTTATAAAAATACAATAAAATTAAATTTCATAATGAAATATTTTGAGATTTTTATCATGAAATTGTGATTTTTGAGGAAGTTTTTCTGTTCTCCTGAATAAATTACATTTTGTTGATAGGGCCCTTACTGCATAACACCATCGAATTGTATATTTTAACATTAAATTTTAACATTAAATTACATTAAGTGAATATCCTTTGAAAATATTTGGGTCAAAATAACATACACAAGACAGATTTCTCGTAAAATTTACACTAATTGAACTTAACTAATAGAAATTACAAAAAAAAAAAATGTGAGCTAGTCTTTCAGTACTTGCCAGGGATGTAGGATAGCATGTAACATCGAACGAGCAAATTAAAGTTGGTTGTGGTATCACCTTGAACTTGAAACGCCCGTCGTCTAGTTTGGTGTAATTATATTTTTTTTTATTTGCCTTTTGTGCCTAGCGTTAAAAGCGCCCATTAACACAACACTAATTGTAAATTTTCCCTTGATGTAAGTGCAACATAGGCCATTTTAGGTATGTATATTCTAACTAAACACGATAACCTACTCTGTAGTGCCTATATTACTGAAATACATTAGTTTTGTTGACTTGTTGGTGTATTGTAGGTATATAACCTGAGCGTATTTCACCCGGGAATGAGGCTCGAATTGACCATTGCCTGGGATAAAATATCGCTTTATGTCCGGAAGGAGAATGCTGGGGTGTGATGTTGGCGAGGGAGAGTCGAGCTCGGAAACCCCATCGCTGCATTCGATCGGCACGCAACATCATAGTCTGTGGTATATTACATCATTTCGTTCCAGAACCATGGCCCTCTGTTCGCTGAGCTATAAACATAAACTTACGAAATTCGTGTTATTATATGCAGATAGGTAAAACGCACACCATTGTACTTTAGTAATTTTTTCATTATCGTTTTTTTTTAATACTTTTTATGTTCCTTTTTTCCTGTGATTTTCTGATATTAAGGAAAACGTACGTTAGTTTTCTCCGTTTGCTCCTGATTATTCCTGTCGAGACTCCTGCTGATGTCCTCCAAGTGCTTCCGGATATTAAATCAACTTCTCTAAGAAAAAAATTTAAATTAATAAGGCATGCAGTTTTATTTAGAGTTTCATATAAATTGCTGAATTCCTTTTACTAAATCAGCACTTACGATATTTAAATCAGGTGGTATTTACACAAAAATAACAAATTACTCAGTCAAATAATATGCTTTCAGACAGCTGAAAAACACTATAATGCAAGACAAACTTCCTTCTCCTTGGTGTCTAGCAAAGCCTTGCTTCTCGCATTTCTCATATATACATATATTATAAAGCTGAAGAGTTTGTTTGTTTGTTTGAATGCGCTAATCTCAGGAACCACTGGTCCGATTTGAAAAATTATTTCACTGTTGGATAGTACATTTATCGAGGAAGGATATAGGCTATATTATATTATCGATAACATTAGGGATCCTTACTAAAAGTCCAATTTAGAATCAAATGCGTTGGAGGGGGTTAGATACAACATGCAGTACACGTACGAAGTGTGTGTTGACAATGCCGCAGGCGCTAGAAGTTTATTTCTTATTGCCTATTAACATTGTTGCCACGCACTAGGTGCGTTATCATTCTTAATTTTCCCATACAAGTAAAAAACACCCGTGTGATATTAACAACGAAGCAATCAGTATCCTCATAAGAGTTCAATTAGTATTTAAATACTTTTTATCACTTTAAATCGCAAACCTAAACTATTGTTTTTTTTCCTCTCTCTGCATTTAATTTGTTTTTATTGCCTTTTTTTTCAAGTATATATATATATTTTACAAACTTGAAACTTCACAGTAATGTTCCTTATGTTACGCAGGATGAAATTTTCAGAAAATTATATCCCATGGGTGGTTAAAACCAGGCAACAGTGGGTACTTTGTCTGCATGAGAACAGGATTTTGCATTGTTCATGACTTCTGCGTCTCCATGACAACGGGCATCGCGCGGCAGTGGCGTACCCACAAGGAGGGGCATGTATAATGAGCGGCGCAAGAGTGATCTGCCTGTAGACTGCCGTAGCGATGTACGGGTACATCAGTTGTATGTTGCGTGCACGAGTCGGGAAACCATCGGTGCTATTCATTTTCTCTCCGGTACATTATACAGCATTGTAATAAATTTTCACTGATTTTTTTTATTTACCATTACTGTAAATAGGAGATGTGGCTTAATTTTTTTTTTTTCCATTAGTAAAGCCGTGCGAGGCCGGGTCGGGCAGCTAGTCTTCTTACATATAAAAATGAATCGCCGTGCGTTAGTCTGGCTAAAACTCGAAAACGGCTGGACCGATTTTAATAATTTTTGTTTTGTTTTGTTCGCCTTAATGCAGGGGTGGTTCAGAGGAAAAAATTAGGAAAAACTCAAAAAAACTTTTTTACGCTTTTGCGCCTTAACTACACAACCGATCATCATGAAATTTTGTATACACGTTGTCAGGTGTACATAAAAGGACGTAGGGTACATTTTATCAAGAAATAAGTAATTGTTTAAAAGTATATTAATAAACACTTTAATAGAAAACTAAACTAGCCACTGGTTGATTTTTGGTGTGTTTGTGTCATTTCTCCTTGGCCACCATAGATTTGTAAACTTTTTATTTTCTCATAAATCAACTAACATACATTTTTTTTTCTTTTTTGCACTTTATGTTAACAATAATATTTATATAATATTTATTAGCAAATACTTAAAGCAATTCTGTGTACAGAAATTCTTTACTTAAATACGCATAGCCAGATTTGGTTCGGGGGGAAAGATACCCCTACCCAATTAAGGGCCTTCCATTATCAACCATATATGGACCCGCCGTGTCCCAGACTGGCTAAAACCGGTAGCTGTCATGATATTGAATAACTTTAAACAAGTTAAAAATGTTTTAAATATTAAATTGTAGTTTAGATGACAGCATCACGGACCGCCCACCCGCCTCTAATATAAAAGTAATGTATCCTTAATGTTTAACAAATTGTCCTTAATCAATACATGTTGGCCTTCATATGCATCAATCATTGGAATTTACAAACTTTACTATGACACTAGTCGTCTGAAGGAAGTTAAATTTCTTCGTCGAAATTTGGAGAGTTAAGGCATGATAATCCATTACAGTTTCCACACATAGCAGAACAGCTTAGACAGGATTTTCTGCATTTGCAATTGTTACCGCATGAAGTATTACAGCTGCAGGAAACAAGATAAAGAAGGTCATCAGGGGCAAAGACTTTGGTACTGGGAACAGGTTTTAAAACTTTATTTTTCCTCCAATTTTCCTTTACATATTCATGCCTCCAACCCCAATCTGTAGGTGGAAGTTTATTGCCCACCCAATATTGCACCTGGAGGTAAACTCGTAATAGATGTTGGTGAGCTGCTTCTGATGTGGAGGGCAATTTTGATAAACCAAAGTTAGATTTTAAAGCAGATTTACTTTTCATGGATGTAAATTTGTAGTAGTCCCGATTAGAATACATCCTAAGCCTGTACATTTCAAGTATGAATGTCTCTTCCTTTTCGAGTAATTCATCGCGTGATACATCTTTTTCCAAAAATAACTCTGCTTGAAGTTTGGCTTGTGGTACAAATTTTATCACATCAACAGATTTTGTCTTTCCCAAACCAAAAAATTACGTTGTGGTGTCACAGCCTGTAATTTCATATGCAAATAAAAGAAGTTTTCTGATGCTCTTGTGCACATTTACTAGTGTTTGTATGTCATAATAAACAACGAAAGGATTTTTGCCACAGATTTCTTTTCGAAAGAATACAGAGTTATTTTCAGGCGCAAGTGCTACAAGCAGTACCAGAAGATCTGTGTCTGATCCCACAACTGACTACATTGAATTTATTGAGATGTTCAATTCCTGTTTTTACGATGTCTAAGTCAGCATCTCCCTCGGCTATGAATGAACTAATTCCCCTTCTATTTAATGCTACAGACAGTTTAATAATTATTATTTTTTGTTATTCGTATTAGATAGAAAAGCTTCCTTTTTCGTGATACATTTTTTATTTGTCTCAAATTCTATGTTACATGATGAGTTTTTACCAGATCTTCTTGACTGTTCTTCTCCCTTAGTTTTTGGCTCTGAAGGGTACCCATCAAAAACAACAGTTGAGTTCATTCGATATTTTGTGACGATATATGTGCATTAATTTTCAATGATTTCCCTAAAAGTCTCTTCAATTGGCCATGTTACACTATGGAGGAGAAAGCCTCCATCAATAACTATACCAGTACTTGTATCTTGTTGGGGTTTAATTTCATCAGTAATGCCCTCAGAAAATACCTTCAGGAATGATGATTTCGCTCCTTTACGTAAATAAACATCATCGAATAAGGATGGTGGTCGAGAAGCCAGTTCGTACAAAAGGTAAACTTTTAATCTAGTCGTACCATCACACAAACAGAGTATTCGATTGAATAACTGTTGAGGATTCACAGTCACTCGCTTTGATCGAACAGCTACAGATTTGTGACTAGATTGAGTCAGTACCATATCCTTCCTATGTAATTTCAGTTCTCCGAAAGACTGTCACTTCATTTTTTTCGTAGCTGCCCAGCAGCCCGCCCGCCTCGACCCTAACCACTAAACCACTCTTCACGCTATTGCCAAGATTAGACAAGAAGTGTAGCCCACTCCTGCTCCGTCATCGCGAAGACTTAATAAACGAGACACAATAAGAATATGCATACGTGGTGTGCCTGCCACTTAACCCAGATCTTGCTGCCAAGGCTCAAACATATTAACCCTAAAAGCCACTTGAACCTCATACGTTTTATGGCAAATTTACCATTATCTAAATAATTTCGAAACGGGGTTGCAGTGATCCAGTTCTTGCCTTTGTCAAAGGCAATAAGTGTTCGAAACCAAGCAGGAACTCCCAGATATTCGTCAACAGGAATCGAGTCGAGACTATGACGCAGGCCAAAGTGTTTCATCGGAGAGCTCTCGTTCCTTCCGCCCGTAATATGTAAAAATAAACACCACCGATCAATTATTTTTGATTCCATTTTGTATTGCGAATGAATACATCAATATATTAAAAATTAGCCTACTATTAGATTTAGATTCATATTTAAATTTTAAAGTTTTAAATCCTGCATGAAACAGAGGAATATTAAAAATAACAATCTCATGATAAGAGTAGATTGTAGGGAAGCCGTGTATATAAATGTAGCAGGTCGGAGCGTTTTAGCCATACGCATGCGCTCACTTCCCCCTGCCCAGCAGTAACTAATGAATTCCCCGATATAAACTATACATAATTTTAAAGCTGAAAGTGTGTGCCACAAAATTTACTTGAAGATTTTTTGTGTATTACCAATATTTAAAAACATCGAGAACGAGAACTCGCATATTGACATTAAAAACCCGTTTTATTTATGTTTGTGATTTTATAACGCCTTAACTATCAACATTAAAAAAAAATATTGTCAGAAACAAAATTAAAAACCAGATTTTTGAGAACAAAATTCGCTATATATTTACTACTTTACAAAATTATTTACGTATTCACAAGCGATTCTGTAAAGGTCAACATTATAGAACTTCCATAGGGGGGGAGGGGGGGAAGCACAAGGGGGAGAGCCTGGAACTATTGAGGAAATACATGTCTTATAAGGGTCTAACATCTGACAAAAATTCTGCTTTCCCGGAATTAGTTGCGACAACAGGCGATTTTAGGCTTTCATTTACTGGGCATTTTGGTATCGGTGTCAGCCATCTCTGATTGTGACGTCACGGCGGCAATCTTGGATGAGCGTAACGGGACACAGCGAAACGGGACAAGTATATCATGGCGGCCATCTTGAATTACATTGACACTTAACCTTGACCCCGGCGGCCATTTTGAATCAGCCATTTTGGCTTGAACGTCACGACGGCCATTTTGGATGAGCGTAACGGGACACAGCGTAACGGGACAAGTAGATCACGGCAATCATATTGGATCCGCCATCTTTAAATCGAGCGCCCCACTCATTATGATGAAATTTTCGTCTCTGTCGCCATATTGATTTTTTCTGTTCCGCAGGGGGCCGCCATCTTGGATACCGTCGACTTTGTTTCTGTTGTTTGCTCCTAGATAGCACCAGCGTCATTCTTGATTTTTTTCTGTTCCACTGGAGGCTGCCATCTTGGATACCGCCGACTTTGTTTCTGTTTTATGTTCCTAAATAGCGCCAGCGGCGCTTTTGATTTTTTTCTGTTCCACTGGAGACCGCCATCTTGGATACCGTCGACTTTGTTTCTGTGGTTTGTTCCTAGATAGCGCAAGCGGCGCTTTGTCTCATCACATAAGGTCGATGTTCCATTACCTACCATAGCTATTATGATCCTTATCGACATATTAAATTTAATTTTTTCATGCAAAATACATTGGAATCGCTGTGATTCGAACCAGCGCAGCTCTGATCGCTAGGTTGGAAAACATACGCCTTTAACCGCTCGGCTATTGAGACATTTACCAGACTGAGAATTAAATAAGGTATATAAAAAAATAACATGCATATTAGAACTTGAATTTTTTTTTTAATTTTAAGTAATAATAGCACTACCTATGGGAGACAGAACCGCCATATGGATTATGATGTTACCGTTGCAATTTCCGTTTGCCCGCAATTTTTAAAATCCGCAATTTTATGTTAGAAAATCGGGAAAAAATTTAAAAATCATAAAAAAAATAAATAATCGAATTGAATAATAAAAAATTAATCAAATATTACTTAAAAACCACTGTTGCACTGATCGTTACAGTCGCCATCTTGGATTATTAAATGATGCATGTTTCGTTTCGTCCAGCCATCTCGGTTGAGTACGATGCCATCCTTACACTTTACGTTACGACCGCCATATTGGATCCTATTAATTTTGCAATTATCTTTATGGACGCCATCTTGAAATTTAGACGCCATTTGGCAAAACTCGTAATTTTTATGTTAGAAAATCGGGAAAAATTCCAAAATTCATCAAAAAATTAACTTATTAAAATACTGATTGATTAGATCGATTTCCGTCCTTGGTTCGAATCCGCTAAGAGCAAACAAAATCAACAGATCCTTCCTGCACAGAAGCCACCTACAGACTGACCTATCACCAATACCAAGGTATACATCATCAGCTGGTATGACGTCATGTCTGCCATCTTGTTTTCGTCCGCTGGAGACCGTCATCTTGTTTTCGTCTGCTAGAGTGTGCTAGCGACATGTTAGTATATTTTCTGTTCACCATACCTTTAACCTCGTCTGTTAGCATTTAACTTTGACATTAACCTTGAACTTTGACCTTGACCTTAAACATTGACCTTGACCTTTAAATTTGACCTTGATCTTGTAATTTGATCTTGTCCTTAAAATTTGACCTACACTTTGAAATTTGACCTTGACCTTGAAATTTGACCTTGACCTGGAAAATTGACCTTGACCTTGACATTTGACCATGACCTTGATCTTTGACTTTGACCTTGACGTAAGTTTCCGAGAAAATCAATTATTAATATACAAATTGAATCGATGGATTCCGTCCACGGTTTGATTCTTGACCAGAAACAGCTGTAAGTTATTATTAAATAAATTTTAGGTTCTGTTTTCCATTACCTTTCGCGGAGTTTATTAATCATTCACTCTACGAAAAAAAAAAAATTCAAGTCAATATACCTGACCAACGAATTGAAAAATGTACCGATTAGCCTAACATGAAAGTCTAATTTTTAAATAATCAGAATAACATATAAGCTGTTCATGTACAAAGCCACACATACAGGCCAATTGTCTTCAGACCATGAGAACGAGTCATGACACTATCAGACGTATAGTGTAGTCATTTCAGGTCCGCATGACCTTCTTCGTCGTTAGCTAATTATATTCAATTAGTCCATCGTGATATTTTTTAGACATAAAAGACCAAGTGACCTTGAAAAATATTTTAGTAACACCGAGGGGTTATGAACTAGTAAATATTCAGACACTACATTTTGTACTACGCACAATCAAAAAAAAAGGAAGCACTGGCAACGAAAAGACAGCACATTTGGAAGCACCGACAACGAAAAGGCAGCACCGTCATCGAAAAGGCAGCACATTTGGAAGCACCGCCAACGAAAAGGCAGCTCATTTGGAAGCACCGACAACGAAAAGGCAACACCATCAATGAAAAGGCAGCACATTTGGAAGCACCGACAACGAAAAGGCAGCACCATCAACGAAAAGGCAGCACATTTGGAAGCACCGCCAAAAAAAAGGAGCTCATTTGGAAACACCGACAACGAAAAGGCAGCACCGCCAACGAAAAGGCGGCACATTTGGAAGCACCGACAACGAAAAGGCAGCACCACCTACATGTCTTTGAAGATACAAGAATACAAGTCTACTCGGCTCCAACTACTCCAGCATTATGTTATTAGATTACATGCCTACTTGTTTACGTAGCTACAAGTATACGAGGCTAATCTACGAAGCTTCTAGAACACGAGTTTAGGTGACTGCGAGGATAAGGACTACAAGTTTGACGACGAAGCTACTCGTCTACAAGGCTCCAATTGCCGCAACTGTCTTCGTCGGTATTTTCTCTTTTGCTTCAACTGCTCCAGCAGCATTATGTTATAATATTACATGACTACTATTTTTGGTAGCTACAAGTTAGGAGGCTACTTGGATACGTAGCTACAATTCTACGAGGTCCCAAGACATCATGACTACGCAACTACGAGCCTAGAGGTTACGAGACTACGTGACTACGAATCTTCAAGTTTACGAGACTGCGAGGCTACAGAGCTACGAAGCTTTTAGAACCGAAGTTTACGTGACTGCGTGGATACAGGACTACAAATCTGCATGAAATGTTGACTACGAAGCTACTCGTCTTAAAGGCTCCAATTGCCGCATCTGTCTTCGTCAGAATTTTCTCTTTTGCTCCAACTGCACCATCAGCATTATGTTATAAGATTACAAGAATACTTGCTTACGAAGCTTCAAGTCTACGACGCTCCAATGCATCATGACAACGAGACTACGAGCCATGAGGTTACGAGACTATGCGATTGCGAGTCTTCAAGGTTACGTGATCGCGAGGCTATAGGACTACGAAGTTTCCAGAACGCATGGTTACGAGACTGCATGACTTATTGGCCGCGTGGATACGAAACTTCATTTCTCTAACTGACTAGAATAGCACTATTCAGTCGTGAGAGTTAATTTATCTCATGCAAAGGTACATGTTGCAAGTAGTTCCACTTTTTAACATCAGATGACGATACATGTTGCTTGCAAGTAAATAATATTTATTTCTTTTATGCGGGATGCGGGATGATCACTATAGATCGCATAAGAAGGATGGCTTCGATAGTCTCCAAGGAGAAGATAGATCGTTCTTCCTGTTAGTGCTTCCAGATTTCTCACGGTCCGCCATCTTGGATTGTGACGTCACGGCTTCCGTCTTCGATGAGTGTGACCTTGACCTTTGACCGAAACCGCAGGAATGATCGCAAGCACACGGAGAAAACCAGCATAATATTGGGAAGAATAATCAGGAGCACATGGAGAAAACTATCATAATATTGACATGGATAATCGGAAGTACACTGAGGAAACCACCACACATTTTATTTCATAACATAAAATTAAATAATAATTTAAAAAAAAAATTTACAAAAAATACATAAAATTCTGGCTTGAGAACTTCTCATTGATGAGCAGAGATAGAGTTTTAATTCAAGCCAGAATTGTTAGTATTTTTTGTAATTATTTTTATTTTTTATTTTTTTATTTTTATTTAATTTTATGTTATGAAAGAAAATGTGTGGTGGTTTTCTCAGTGTGCTCCCGATTATCCATGTCAATATTATGATGGTTTTATCCGTGTACTCCTCGTGATTCTTGCCAATATTATGCTGGGTTTCTCCGTGTGCTCGTGATTATTCTTATCAACATTTTGATGGTTTTTTCCCTGTGCTTGCGATCATTCCTGCGGTTTCGGTCAAAGGTCAAGGTCACACTCATCGAAGACGGAAGCCGTGACGTCACAATCCAAGATGGCGGACCGTGAGAAATTTGGAAGCACTAACAGGAAGAACGATCTATCTTCTCCTTGGAGACTATCGAAGCCATCCTTCTTATGCGATCTATAGTGATCATCCCGCATCCCGCATAAAAGAAATAAATATTATTTACTTGCAAGCAACATGTATCGTCATCTGATGTTAAAAAGTGGAACTACTTGCAACATGTACCTTTGCATGAGATAAATTAACTCTCACGACTGAATAGTGCTATTCTAGTCAGTTAGAGAAATGAAGTTTCGTATCCACGTGGCCAATTAATCATTCAGTCTCGTAACCATGCGTTCTGGAAACTTCGTAGTCCTATAGCCTCGCGATAACGTAACCTTAAGACTCGCAAACGCATAGTCTCGTAACCTCGTGACTCGTAGTCTCGTATTCATGATGCATTGCAGCCTCGTAGACTTGAAGCTACGTAAGCAAGTAGCCTTGTAATCCTATAACATAATGCTGATGGTGCAGTTGGAGCAAAAGAGAAAATTCTGACGAAGACAGATGCGGCAATTGGAGCCTTGTAGTCGAGTAGCTTCATAGTCAAGTACTCATGCAGACTTGTAGTTCTCTATCCTCGCATTCGCGTAAACTCGTGTTCTAGAAGCTTCGTAGATTAGCCTCGTATACTTGTAGCTACGTAAACAAGTAGGCATGTAATCTAATAACATAATGCTGGAGTAGTTGGAGCCGAGTAGACTTGTATTATTGTATCTTCAAAGACATGTAGGTGGTGCTGCCTTTTCGTTGTCGGTGCTTCCAAATGTGCTGCCTTTTCGTTGGCGGTGCTGCCTTTTCGTTGTCGGTGCTTCCAAATGAGCTCCTTTTTTTTGGCGGTGCTTCCAAATGTGCTGCCTTTTCGTTGTCGGTGCTTCCAAATGTGCTGCCTTTTCGTTGATGGTGTTGCCTTTTCGTTATCAGTGCTTCCAAATGAGCTGCCTTTTCGATGACGGTGCTGCCTTTTCGTTGTCGGTGCTTCCAAATGTGCTGCCTTTTCGATAACGGTGCTGCCTTTTCGTTGTCGGTGCTTCCAAATGTGCAGTTTTTTTTTTGTCAGTGCTTCCTTTTTGTTGATTGTGCGTAGAACAAAAAATTGTGACTGAATATTTACTAGTTCAAAACCTCTCGGTGTTACTAAAATATTTTTCAAGGTCACTTGGTCTTTTAGTATGTCTAAAAAATATCACGATGGACTAATTGAATATAATTAGCTAACGACGAAGAAGGTCATCCGGTCCGGAAATGACTAGCCTATACGTCTGATAGTGTCATGACTCGGTCTCATGGTCTGAAGACAATTGGCCTGTATGTGTGGCTTTGTACATGAACGGCTTATATGTTATTCTGATTATTGAAAATTAGTCTTTCATGTTAGGCTAATCGGTACATTTTTTAATTCGTTGGTCAGGTATATTGACTTGAATTTTTTTTTTAGTTGAGTGAATGATTAATAAACTCCGCGAAAGGTAATGGAAAACAGAACCTAAAATTTATTTAATAATTACTTACAACTGTTTGTGGTCAAGAATCGAACCGTGGACGGAATCCATAGTTTCAATTTGTATATTAATAATTGATTTTTTCGGAAACTTTTGGAATTTTTTCCGCATTTCTAGCTAAATAATTTACATGATTTCAAGATGGCGCCCAAATTTCAAGATGGCGGGCACCTTAGTAATAATAAATGATAACTGCACTGTAGCAGGCTAGAATAAAACTTGCATGATGATAAGACGAGTACACACAAGATGGTGTCCTCCAGCAGACGAAAACATGATGGTGGCAATGACCACTAGCATGTGGTAGCTCCTGGTAGCATGTACTGAACATAAAATGACGGATCTATGATGTACGTCAAGGTCAAAGTCAAAGATCAAGGTCATGGTCAAATTTCAAGGTCAAGGTCAAATTTCAAGGTGTAGGTCAAATTTCAAGGACAAGGTCAAATTACAAGATCAAGGTCAAGATCAAAGTTCAAGGTCAATGTAAAATTTCAAGGTTAATGTCAAAGTTAAATGCCAACAGACGAGGTTAAAGGTATGGTGAACAGAAAATTATACTAACATGTCGCTAGCACACTCTAGCAGACGAAAACAAGATGACGGTCTCCAGCGGACGAAAACAAGATGGCGGACATGACGTCATACTAGCTGACGATGTATACCTTGGTATTGGTGATAGGTCAGTCTGTAGGTGGCTTCTGTGTAGGAAGGATCTGATGATTTTGTTTGCTCTTAGTGGATTCAAACCAAGGACGGAAATCAATATAATTAATCAGTATGCTAATAAGTTAATTTTCTGATGAATTTTGGAATTTTTCCCGATTATCTAACATAAAAATTACGAGTTTTGCCAAATGGCGTCTAAATTTCAAGATGGCGACCATAACGATAATTGCAACATTAATAGGATCCAATATGGCGGTCGTAACGTAAAGTGTAAGGATGGCATCGTACTCAACCTAGATGGCTGGACGAAACGAAACATGCATTATTTATATAATCCAAGATGGCGACTGTAACAATCAGTGCAACAGTGGTTTTTAAGTAATATTTGATTAAATTTTTATTATTCAATTCGATTATTTAATTTTTTTTATGATTTTTAAATTTTTTCCCGACTTTCTAACATGAAAATTGCGGATTTTAAAAATTGCGGGCGTAACGGAAATTGCAACGGTAACCTCATAATCCAAGATGGCGGTTATGTCTCCCACAGGTAGTGCTATTATTACTTAAAATTAAAAAAAAATTCAAGTTCGAATACTATGCATGTTATTTTTTTATATACCATATTTAATTCTCAGTCTGGTAAATGTCTCGATAGCCGAGCGGTTAAAGGCAGATGTTTTCCAACCTAGCGATCAGAGCTGCGCTGGTTCGAATCACAGCGCTTCCAATGTATCTTGCATAAAAATATTAAATTTAATATGTCGATAAGGATCATAATAGCTATGGTAGGTAATGGAACATCGACCTTATGTGATGAGACAGAGCGCCGCTTGCGCTATCTAGGAACAAACAACAGAAACAAAGTCGACGGTATCCAAGATGGCGGTCCCCAGTGGAACAGAAAAAAATCAAGAGCGCCGCTGGCGCCATCTAGGAACAAATAACAGAAACAAAGTCGGCGGTATCCAAGATGCCAGCCTCTAGTGGAACAGAAAAAAATCAAGAGCGACGCTGGTGCTATCTAGGAACAAACAACAGAAACAAAGTCGACGGTATCCAAGATGGCGGCCTCCTGCGGAACAGAAAAAATCAATATGGTGACAGAGACGAAAATTTTATCATAATGAGTGGGGCACTCAATTTAATGATGGCGGATCCAAAATGACTTCCGTGATCTAATTGTCCCGTTACGCTGTGTCCTGTTACGCTCATCCATAATGGCCGTCGTGATGTCACAATCCAATATGGCGGATCCAAAATAGCTGCCGGGGTCAAGGTCAAGGTCAAAGGTCAAGGTCAAAGGTAAAGGTCATTCATGATTTCTGCCGTGATATACTTGTCCGGTTACGCTGTGTCCCGTTACGCTCATCCAAGATGGCCACCGTGACATCACAATCAGAGATGGCTGACACCGATACCAAAACCACGCGCCAACGCCAGGGCCCGGGGCCCCATTCACATACTACAAAACACATCATCAAAATCATTTCATCATCGGAAACATGGAACACCAGTTGAAGGACATCCAAACCTCAGATGCTCTAGGTCGTATATATACTGTGCATCCAAATAATGGCGAATGTTACTATCTTCGATTGTTGTTGGTGAATGTTCGTGGTCCGACGTCGTTTCAACAACTAAGAACTGTTAATGGGCATCTGTGTGCATCTTATCATGCGGCGTGTCAACTCTTACAGTTGCTTGAGAACGATTCGCATTGGGATAATACGCTCAAAGAATCTGTCATATATTCATCACCTCATCAAATTCGCATATTGTTTACGATTATCATATCCACATGTTTCCCTTCAAATCCGAACGATTTGTGGGTCAAATATAAGTACGACATGCCTGAAGATGTTTTGCATCGTGTGCTTCACCAAACTTTAAATCCGACATTGCAAATGACTGCAGAAATTCACAATGAGACATTGATCATGATAGAAGACATCGTGTGTTTATTGATGGCGAGTAAAATGTTGTCGTTTTTGGGGATGATATCACCCAATCGTCCAATGCAAGATGTATTTAACCACGAGTTACAAAGAGAACAACAATACGACACCGAAGCATAAGCCGAAGCAGTTCGTACAATTGTTTCGCAATTGAATTGACAACAAAAGACTTTATACGACTCTTTTATAGAAGCTGTGAACAATTAAACTGGTGGAATTTACTTCCTGGATGCTCCCGGAGGGACTGGGTAAACGTTCTTAATTTCATTCCTTTTGGAAAGGATTCAATCGCAGAATGAAGTTGTCCTAGCATCGGCTTCATCTGGAATAGCAGCGACTTTGTTAGAAGGTGGACGAACTGCACATTCTGCCTTGAAATTGTCGCTGAACATGCAAATCACCGAGACACCAGTTTGCAACCTCACCAAAAACAGCGCAATGGCGAAGATTCTACAGATATGCTAATTGATCGCTTGGGACGAATGCACGATGGCTCACAAGAGGTCACTGGAAGCGCTGGACAGAACGTTGAAAGATCTTCGTGACAATCAAAACATTTTTGGTGGAGCCATTATTCTGTTGTCCGGTGATTTTCGTCAGACTCTTCCAGTTATTCCACGATCAACTGTAGCTGACGAACTAAACGCGTGCTTAAAAACATCAAATTTGTGGCGGCACGTGAAGACACTCCGATTGACGAATAACATGCGAGTGTTTTTGCAACAAGATCGAAATACAGATGTGTTTTCGAAGTAATCGTTGGACATTGGTAACGGGAAAATTGCAGTTGACATCTCGACTGGATTAGTCACATTTCCCACTGATTTCTGTCAGTTGACCGTATCGAAGGAGGAGCCCATTCGGCGTGTGTTTCCGAACGTAGTACAGAACTTTACAAACCATAATTGGCTGCGCGAACCAACCATATTGGCAGCGAAAAACAAAAATTGTTGATGATCTTAATGCATCCATTCGAAATTTCACTCCGGGACAGTTGTTTTCCTTCAAATCGGTTGACACAGTTATCAACCAGGATGAGATAGTCAACTATCCGACAGAATTTTTGAATTCCCTAGAATTGCCTGGATTACCACCTCACAATTTGCTATTTAAAGTAGGCTCAGTCATCATCATGTTACGTAACATCAATCAACCTCGACTCTGCAGTGGAATGAGACTGACTGTTAAAAAGCTTATGAACAACGTCATCGAGGCGACTATTATCACGGGAAAGTACAAAGGAGAGGATATTTTGATTCCGCGCATCCCGATGATTCCAACGGACATGCCATTCGATTTTAAACGACTTCAATTCCCCGTTCGTCTGCTCTTCGCGATGACCATAAACAAATCTCAAGGCCAGTCGTTGGAAGTTTGCGGAATTAACTTGAAGTTTCCGTGTTTCGCGCATGGACTATGTTCCGTGTTCTCGTGTCGGAAAGCCATCATCTTTGTTTATTTACGCGCCGGAAGACAAAACGAAAAACGTAGTTTACCAGAAAGCTTTGCATTGAATTTTAACTGCAATTATCTTTCATGTAAAATAAAAACATTGCATTCATATTAATTACAAACGAGTTTCATTTAATAACCAATCAAAAATCAAGCCGTACACGATGCGACTTATATGATCGATCTCAATGAATTGGAGTTGGAAGGGTGGTAAAAATTAATAATATCTTTTGAAAAGTTACAATCAAATAAATTTTAGGTGGTACGAATTTCACCGGGTCATCTAGTAAAAAATAATATTTACCTCAACACAACACGTGATGTTATCTGGTGGCGGGAGCAGGAAATACTTGCAACATGTTTTTTGTGTAAGAAAAATTAACTCTCACTGATTAAATATTAAAATAATTCTATTTAACTAATGGTTCCAATATAAAACTCTCATTAAACATCTGCTATTAGTCTCAGTAACTAATAAGGATCCTTGTTCGGTTTCTTCTGCTGTATCGAAAGGACACAGTTTTAAATTGTGTAACAAGAAATTTATATTTAAAAATAATGATAGACACCACGAGAAGAATGACTGTGTTAGAAATTCCCTACGCAATATGTTAAGATGTGTTCGTTGTAGCAAGTCGTTTACGCGAAGAGAGAGCTTAAAAAGACATTATAGAACATGTAACTCTAAGCCTGCTTACAAGCTAGAGGACAACGAGGGATGTACTAATTTAAAAAAGAGTGTTCAATATTACGTCAATAATATTCCTTGTCTTGAACGAAACTATGTTCATGACTCTTCAGATCTCGACAATTAACTTAAATTGAAGGACGATGATGGTTTATGTTGTGGCCGGCAGGGCCACATTTTTACTTGTAATTTATTTTTGTTGCTGGTCTCTAGTTTTATATGGTTTTTTATTTCACGTATTTTTACGCCTTTTTTAATTAATGTTAATTTATCTGTAAATTTTTTTTAATTATATTTGTTTCTGTTAATTAGTTATACGCCGTTTGGTAGCTATCGATTATGAGTTTAAGAATATCGATTGTGTTTCACGTAAATACCACTTGGTGAGCGCCCGGCGGTTGGCTGATGACGTCAGACATTCGGCTTGCCGGGAAGAAAAAATCAGCTGGGCCGGCGAGGGAGTGTGCCGAGCGACCGTCGAGGACAGAGCCATGTGACGGCGCGGACTGGTGTGCCGGACGGCAACGGGCGACGAAGAGTATTGGGCTGGAGGCTCCACGCTGGGTGACAGGGCAATGGATTGCCCTGTGATACTGAACTTATCAAGGTAAAGAGAGGCCGCGATTTTGATTTTTACCCTCGTGGTGCTGCACTGGTTTTTGGCAAACCTAGTGAACTGTGTATTTTCCCATACTAAATTTTATTTGGACGGAACTTTTATTAGCCTGTTTGGTGAAGAGGCCCATTTGTTTCACACGTTGTTCCAGTGTGGGATTTTTTAATAAGGTCGCCCGTTTGCCTGTAGTTGCCATAAAAGTATAAGTTTGGAAGAAACGAACATTTTGCAATTTGTTTTTGAGACTTTGTCTTCGGAATTTGCATACTTAAAGTTGGCTTTAGCTAATATATCAGCTTGTGCAGTATTATTAAAAGTATGCGATCGGTATTGGACTACATGCGCAGCCTGATGTTGGTTGGTGCGGCCATTCTACGTTTTTATAAAATCATTGGCAAGTTAATAAAGAAGTAAGACTTTGTTTGAAGCTGATGATAAATACTTCTGTGGTAACATGGTTATGTTACGTGAAGAGTTTTTGCTACATTTCCCTTAAAAATAAGATATTTTTTTTTTGATCATCGTTCACGCCTTTGTGAATTCGTACCTATGGCCCGGCGTGGCATTAGACTCTGGAGTTGGTGAGGAAGGTCAGGAAGCCAGCGCACGCCTAGGATATTAACTTTGTTTTTTTGGCAAGTCTTTAGCAACGAACATCTGAAGAAAGACTAAACCGTTGATTGAGAGTTTAAGAACTTTATTTAAATAAATTTTTTGTACTTCAGTTTTATTATTGTAATATTTTTTTATATATTTATATATTATATTGATTGTCTTGTTTGATTTTTGGTATTAGGGCAGTCAGTATATTTTGATATTTTATAGTGGCCACGCCTCACGCCCTTATATATTTTTATACTTGTTGTTATCAGTATTTATATTTTTACGATTTTTTAAAGGTTATTGTTAGTATCGCAAATGGGGATAAGATGCTGCCATTATTAACGTCAGCTTTTGTAACTAAGCTTGTATGGTTATGTATAGTAAAAATTATTTTTGCAAATTTCTATTTTTTAATAACATACGTCCAAAGTCTTGCCTCTTGTTTGTTTAATGGTTACTCTACTATTATATCCTTTGAATTTTTTTGGCCTGACCCCTGGGCAGTGGTGTGGGGAATTTATATTGTTTAGCTTTTTATGCCTGGTTTTAATATTTATTTTTTCCCTTCGCGCCCAGAGTGAGTCGGGGACGCAACCCCTCTTCCAATTAAGGAGGAAGAAGGGTTACAACCTGCGCCACTCTGCTTGGCAGAGACTTTGGACTTTTGCGATTTTGCTGACTTTTTTGATTTTTTTAATAATGGCAGTTTCTTGGATTTATAAACTTCCCAAAGAACAGGTTTACGCTAATTTGCAAGCAGCGGGAGTAGAGAGTGGTCTGGAGGATGACATTGATACCTTACGCAGGAAATTAAGTACCCACATTAAAGAAGGGAGGAAAAAACCTGTTGAGGAAAATGTGGAGAATTCGGAGATCAGCCAAGTAAATTCATTGAATACTGCTATGCAAAGTAAATTGCTTTTTAAGGAACTGGATAGGTTGCCATCTTTATGCTCCGGTGGGCCAAGAGATTTAATAAAGTTTTGCTTGGGGGTAGATAGTTTGAAAACTAATTGTTGTTTACAAAATGAGCAAGAATTGTTAAGGTGTATTTCGACTAAATGTAGCGGGATCGCTAGAGACGTGATTACGTCAGGTATAAATAAGTCTGTTGGATGGTCGGTAGTGAAAGAGAATTTGTGGGAATATTTGTGCCCTAAGAGGGTGAAGGACGATCTAATTAAGGAATTGATTTTCCGTTTTCAACGGGAAAATGAAAGCACCTTAGAATTTATACAGGATATTAGAAATCACGTTAATGTATTTGGTCTGCAGTTAGATGATCACCGTTTTGTAGCTATTATTTTGGAAAATCTAAATCCTGCCATCAGACACGAATGCGCATTTATTGGCAGACCTAATAGTGTGGAGGAACTCAACACTTGGGCTATCCAGGTTGATAATATTTTTTACGCTAAATGTGAATTCGATAAGTGTAAAGGCAAAATCAATTTTAAACCGGTTTGTTTTAAAACGCCGGGTAATGAAAAAATTGATAAGACTTGTTTTAAGTGTAATAAGGTAGGGCATTTTGCTAAGGATTGCTCGGTTTCGGAGGTTAATAAATTTGTTTGTGGTTTTTGTGGCAAATATGGTCATTTAGAAAAATTTTGCTTTAAAAAGAAACCGGAGCAGGAAAGACACAAGACATGTTTTAGGTGTGGCAGCATGGACCATTTGATAAAAAAATGTAATCGCAAGAAAAAATTAGTTTGTGGTTTTTGTAATAAAGATGGTCATAATAGCGGGAAATGTAATTTCCGTAAGGAAGTTAAGAAATATCGATTTAACAATAAGCATAGTTTGGCGGTCATTCAGGCAAAAAGAGGTTTATGTGTCAAAGTTTGGTTGTATGATCGTGAGATAGAAGCTTTACTTGATACGGGGGCTAGTTGTAGTTTCATCCAGCAGAAATTTTTGAGTAATTTGGTGCGCGATCATAAATTTTTGAAAACTAAGATCGTAAGTAGTCAAGGCATTAATGTGGCCATGGCGGACGGGCAAAAGGTTCAGGTAAAGGTAAAAGTATTTTTACATTTTAAATTGGAACATTTATCTTGGACACGTGAATTCTGGGTAATGCCCGATTTGATCCATGAAGTAGTTTTGGGAATGGATTTTTTAAATGATAGTAAGGCTATAATAGTGTGCGGCGAGAAAGTAATGAGGTTCGATTTTAATGATAAAATTAAGATAAAATTGTGGGAGAATAAAAAAAAAAGAAAGGTGGTTTGTGGTGGTATCGAAGGGTTAGAGCAAAGGTTGGGTGAGAAGGAAAAATTGCAGATACAGCAATTAAACGAGGAATATAAGGATGTTATCACTACTAAAATTGGCAAATGTACGCTAATGCCATACAAGATCGTGCTGGTAGATGAAACCCCTATTAAATGTGTGCCGTATCAATGTGCCCCGCCTAAAATGAAAGCCTTTCGAGAAATTATTAATGATTTACTTGATAATAAGGTAATAGTCCCTTCTAAATCCAATTTTGCCTCACCTGCCTTTTTAGTAGATAAGAAAAATAAGGGCAAATATCGTTTGGTCCTTGACTATCGCCTCCTTAATGACAGGGTAAAACTAGATCCGTTTCCCATGCCTAAAGTTGAAATTGTTTTGCAATATTTGGGAAAAGCCAAGTTTTTTACGGTGCTTGATTTGAACTCGGCGTTTCATCAATGTGAATTAGAAGCAAGTAGTCAGAAATTTACCGGGTTTGTCACTCCTTGGGGGCACTTTGAATGGACTAGAGTGCCTTTTGGGGTGAATTTTGGGGCCCAATGTTTGTCACGAATTTTAGGGCACATATTACAAGAATATCAGTATAAATTTGTAATAAGTTTCTTGGATGATATTTGTGTTTTTTCAAATAGTTTTGAAGAACATATAGAACATATAAGAAAAGTACTTGAGAAACTAAAGGGAGCCGGCTTTACCGTAAATCCGGAAAAAATAGTTTGGGCCCGTAGCGAGATAAAATTTTTAGGATACATAATCCGAGAAGGTGAATTGGTCATGGACCAAGATAAGATAAACCCCATAGTTAATTTCCCGGCCCCCCGTAATGTTAAGGGAGTGATGCGCTTTATAGGAATGCTTGGTTATTTTTCCCGTTTTATACCGAATTACGCTAACCTATGCGCGCCTTTAAATAATTTGAAAAGGAAAGATGTTAAGTTTGTATGGGGGGAAGAGGAAGAACAGGCCTTTAGGAATTTAAAGAAAGCCATAGCTCAACCCCCCATTTTAATACTTCCGGATTTTGAGCAAAAATTTATTGTGCAAGTGGACGCTTCGGGAGTAGGTCTGGGGGCGGTTTTGTTGCAAGAACGTGAGGGAGGTTTAAAACCGGTTATGTATGCTAGTAAATCCCTAAATAAGCACGAGTTAAAATACAGTGTATATGAGAAGGAAGCATTAGCGTGCATATTTGCGTTGGAGAGATTTGAGAGTTTTCTTGAACATGAGAAATTTGAATTATGGACTGACAACCAGGCTTTGACATGGCTTTTTTCCCACCCGCGGCAACTAGGGAAAATAGGGCGGTGGATCATGCGGTTGACGCGTTTTCGTTTTGACCTCAAACATATGAAAGGACAGGATAATGTAGTGGCCGATGCCTTATCGCGCATGTTTGATGAACATGAGTTTCAGTGTAAAGACGAAATGAGAACTGAAGACAAGGAAGAATGTAACATCCTGAGGGAATTCCCTCAAGGATTTATTGATTTGCGCGAAATACAAAAAGAGGATCCTGAGACTAAAGATTTAATAACGCGTTTGGGACAGGATACTACTATAGACTTAGGAATGAAAGACGGGCTTTTGTGTTGGATGAAAGATGGAGAACATAAAGTTTTTGTTCCTAAGGGGGTAAGGAAAATGATAATGCGGTATTACCATGATTCTAATATAGGCGCGCATGGCGGAATCGAAAAAACTATAGATAAAATCTCTAAAGAATTTTTTTGGCCAGGTTTGAAAAAAGACGTAAAAGATCATGTTTTAAGCTGTGAAGATTGCCAGCGCGCTAAGCAATCTAGACATAGTAAGATAGGTAAATACTCTGTTGAAGCTCTGACTAGACCTTGGGAAAGGGTTTATTTGGACATTTTTGGGCCCCTACCTAGATCATTAGGGGGGAATAATTGCTTACTTATAGCGGTAGATGGTTTTTCTAAATTTTGTTTTTTTTTGCCTTTGCGTAATATGAAAAGCGAGAATATTATTAAGGCTTTAGAAACTAAAGTGTGGGGTTTGTTTGGTAGCCCGGAGCAAGTAGTATCAGATAATGCTACATATTTTAAGAGTAAGTGTTTTGAAGTGATGTGTTTAGATTGGGGTATAAAACATATTACTACCAGCCCCTATTATCCCAACCCTAATTTGGTTGAAAGGGTGAATAAAAATGTCAAAGTGGCCCTCACGATTTTTCATCAACGTAACCAACGGAAGTGGGACAGTGTTATCCACGTATTAAATTTAGCTTTTAACATGACCATACACAGTGGTACTAAATTCACACCATCGGAAATTTTTTTGGGAAGAAATGTACCCCATCCTTTACTAAATTGTTGGGGTTTGCGTCCAGCCCTTTTGGAAACCCGAAGCCCCCGTTTGTTGGAAAAAATGTGGGAAGAAGCAGCCGAAAATCTGCAAAAGGTTAGAAAGAAAATGAGTAAGTTTTATAATAAGGGGCGAGTGGATAATGTATTTAAAATTGGTGATGAAGTGCTATGCAGACAATTTGTTTTGAGTGACAAAGTAGGGTATCAGAGCTCTAAGTTAGAGAATAAGTATGATGGACCGTATAAGATTGTAAAGATTTTAGGGCCGGTTACTGTCTTGTTGGAAGAAGTTGAAAGAAATAATAAGGTAAAAAAGGCCCATGTTAGTCATTTGAAAATGTTTGTAAGGCGGAGTTCCTAAAATGAATGTGGATGACCCTTTTAGGGTGAATATGGCTAAATATTTTTATTTTTATTTTATTTGGAACTTACTCTGGTATGTTTTTTTTTTTTATATAATTTGTAGTTGTGGTTATTTTTAAAATTTTCTTTGCTGTTTAAATTTTTTTTTTGTTCAAGGCGGAGGTTGTGGCCGGCAGGGCCACATTTTTACTTGTAATTTATTTTTGTTGCTGGTCTCTAGTTTTATATGGTTTTTTATTTCACGTATTTTTACGCCTTTTTTAATTAATGTTAATTTATCTGTAAATTTTTTTTAATTATATTTGTTTCTGTTAATTAGTTATACGCCGTTTGGTAGCTATCGATTATGAGTTTAAGAATATCGATTGTGTTTCACGTAAATACCACTTGGTGAGCGCCCGGCGGTTGGCTGATGACGTCAGACATTCGGCTTGCCGGGAAGAAAAAATCAGCTGGGCCGGCGAGGGAGTGTGCCGAGCGACCGTCGAGGACAGAGCCATGTGACGGCGCGGACTGGTGTGCCGGACGGCAACGGGCGACGAAGAGTATTGGGCTGGAGGCTCCACGCTGGGTGACAGGGCAATGGATTGCCCTGTGATACTGAACTTATCAAGGTAAAGAGAGGCCGCGATTTTGATTTTTACCCTCGTGGTGCTGCACTGGTTTTTGGCAAACCTAGTGAACTGTGTATTTTCCCATACTAAATTTTATTTGGACGGAACTTTTATTAGCCTGTTTGGTGAAGAGGCCCATTTGTTTCACACGTTGTTCCAGTGTGGGATTTTTTAATAAGGTCGCCCGTTTGCCTGTAGTTGCCATAAAAGTATAAGTTTGGAAGAAACGAACATTTTGCAATTTGTTTTTGAGACTTTGTCTTCGGAATTTGCATACTTAAAGTTGGCTTTAGCTAATATATCAGCTTGTGCAGTATTATTAAAAGTATGCGATCGGTATTGGACTACATGCGCAGCCTGATGTTGGTTGGTGCGGCCATTCTACGTTTTTATAAAATCATTGGCAAGTTAATAAAGAAGTAAGACTTTGTTTGAAGCTGATGATAAATACTTCTGTGGTAACATGGTTATGTTACGTGAAGAGTTTTTGCTACATTTCCCTTAAAAATAAGATATTTTTTTTTCGATCATCGTTCACGCCTTTGTGAATTCGTACCTATGGCCCGGCGTGGCATTAGACTCTGGAGTTGGTGAGGAAGGTCAGGAAGGCAGCGCACGCCTAGGATATTAACTTTGTTTTTTTGGCAAGTCTTTAGCAACGAACATCTGAAGAAAGACTAAACCGTTGATTGAGAGTTTAAGAACTTTATTTAAATAAATTTTTTGTACTTCAGTTTTATTATTGTAATATTTTTTTATATATTTATATATTATATTGATTGTCTTGTTTGATTTTTGGTATTAGGGCAGTCAGTATATTTTGATATTTTATAGTGGCCACGCCTCACGCCCTTATATATTTTTATACTTGTTGTTATCAGTATTTATATTTTTTACGATTTTTTAAAGGTTATTGTTAGTATCGCAAATGGGGATAAGATGCTGCCATTATTAACGTCAGCTTTTGTAACTAAGCTTGTATGGTTATGTATAGTAAAAATTATTTTTGCAAATTTCTATTTTTTAATAACATACGTCCAAAGTCTTGCCTCTTGTTTGTTTAATGGTTACTCTACTATTATATCCTTTGAATTTTTTTGGCCTGACCCCTGGGCAGTGGTGTGGGGAATTTATATTGTTTAGCTTTTTATGCCTGGTTTTAATATTTATTTTTTCCCTTCGCGCCCAGAGTGAGTCGGGGACGCAACCCCTCTTCCAATTAAGGAGGAAGAAGGGTTACAACGGAAGAATAAAGACATTGGAAGAATCCGTAAAATTAAAAGTGAGAATACATTCATGCCGAATTCAAGTATATCCTCTGTACTTTGAAAAAATATAGTACTCTTAAAAATGAAGCTTGAAGACGATGAAGAAGCTTCGACATCAACGATTTAGAATTCTTACAGTAATCTGGGTGAAGACGATGACTTCTACGATGAAGGTGACAGTGACTCTAAGGCTGGAGACATAAGCAAAGACTGTGATGAAACACCTAAAGCTGGCAAGATCGAAAGCTGCAATGAGGCTCTGAGACCGAAACGATGGAAACAACATATTAAAATAAATAATTCTAATCAAGCTTATGATAAACGCTGGGACGATAGTGATCTGAAAAATATTAGTTACATACAATCCAGGAAGATATAGATAACAGAAAAAATTTATATGTCATGGGAAGATCCTAACATATTAGTTGGTCGCCTGAGACTGTTGGTGGCATAGGTTCGTATAGGAAACTACTCGCACATCGACGAAGTAGCCTCCATACTTAAAGAACTGAGGGAAGATGGCTAGAAACAATAATCACTTGTTTAACATGCATGAGTATAATATTTAGATATAAATCAATAATTAAAAATTAAAATATTTGATGTTTTATTTCTTGTAATCTGATATCTACCAAAAAAATATTTCTCGTAATACAGCTTACTTTTTTATTGTGCTTCCAAATCTGTTTCCTTTTCGTTGATTGTACTTCCTTTTCGTTGATTGTGCTGCCAATTGTGCTTCCTTTTCGTTGATTATGCTTCCAAATGTGCGTCCTTTTCGTTAAATGTGTGTTCCTGTGTCTTCGTTGTGTGTTCAGTGTGTCTACTGTTGCGTGTCCTATGTGTACTGTGTGCCCAATGTGTGTCCTGTGTATACTGTGTGTCAATAGTTTACCCGGTGTGTCAACTGTGTATATTATTATTATTTTTTTATTTGTGTGTGTGTCGTTCATTAAAATGTGCGTAGTAAAATCTGTAGTGACCCTGAATATTAACTGGTTCAGAACATATTGGTATTGATAAAAAAATTTTCAGGGATTCTTGGTCCTTCAGTAAGCTTAAAACATGTTCGTTTGTCTAATTGATTAAAATTGATTTTATGATACTTTAGATCTGACAGTTCGAAGACTTTGTTTTGACTGCAAAAAATATGTTATATTAGCTATCGACGAAGAAGGTCTTGAGGTTTGGAAACATCTGGTCTATACGTCTGGCATTGTTCATGACCCGGTTTCGCTTGGTATACATAGCTACAGCATTGTACATGAACTGTTTTGAAGGTATTCTAAGTATCGCAAAATTATACTTCCATGTTAGGCAGCGAGACAACGTATTTATTTCATCGGACAGGTGTCTTGTCTAGATTTGTTTTTTTCTTAGAGTCAATTATTAATAAACTACACGGGAAACAGAATTTAAAAATATATATATTTTTTAAGCTTTAGTTACCCTTATCACGGGCCGAGAATCAAACCGAGGACCAAAATCTATTGCGTAAATCATTATTTTAATATTTTTTTTGTGAATTTTGGAATTTTTCCCGAAATTCTAGGTAGATAATTAAGGAGTTCCAAGATGTCCGAATTTCAAAATAGTGGATACCGTGAGAGATAAATGTCTGTTAATAAATAATACTCCACTCCAGTGGGTAAAAATTAAACTAATATGACGGCAACACACTCTAGCAAGCAACATGTGTACTTTGTTACAATAGCGCTCCTGGTAGCGAGTACTGAGAACAATATGGTGGATCCAAGATGGTCACCAGGGTCAAAAATCTAGGTCAAATGTCAAGGACAAAAGCCAAGGTAAAGGTCAAGGTCAATGTCAAGGTAAAGGTCCAGGGTCAAACGTCAAGGTTAAGGTAAAATGTCCAGGTCAATTTCCAAGGACAAAAAACAAGTTCAATGTCAAAGGTCAAGGCCAAAGGTCAAGGTCAAAGGTCAAGGCTAACAGTCAAGGTCAAAGATATAGATTGTAAAAATGAAAGTAACATGGTGGTAACACATCTAGCAGACGAAAACAAGATGGTGTACGTGACGTCATATTAGCTGTTGATAAATACCTTGGCATAAGGGGTGGGAGGTCAGTCTGCCGGCAGCTTCCGTGCAGGAAGGATCTACTGTCATTTGTTTTATTTTTGCTCTCACCGGGTTCTTACCAAGGACTCCATGACGTATGTGCGTTTTTTTTAGATATATTTAAAAAAATTACTTATATTTTTAATAAGTTTTAAATTTTTTCCCATTAAAATCTGATCATAATAACGAATTATCAAAATGGCGGTCGTAACTAAAATTGCAACAGTTAGATCATAATTAAATATGGCGGACATGGCATCCTATTTGCCGCTTAGAGTGGCCTGTCGCTAAGGAATTGAAGCCGTTTTAATTAAATAAATAATTAAATATGGCGGACATGGCATCCTATTTGCCGCTTAGAGTGGCCTGTCGCTAAGGAATTGAAGCCGTTTTTAAGAATTTTGAAGTCCTTGGCATTTTGAAGGATTAAAACGGGAAATTTTCCCTCAAAACGGGAATTTTTCCCTCGAAATGGTGACATTTTTAGGAATTTCTAGTCATTTTGAGTAATTTTGAGTCCAATATGGCCGCCGTGACGTCAAAATCCAAGATGGCGGTCGGCATCTCCGACACCTCCTGCGGAAGCCTGGCACCGCAGGAACCAAACTATACTACTTATATATATATATATATATTTATTTCAAATATTGGTTTATATGATAGATAGGTCACTAGGAAGACATTGTGGTTACTGGGAGGGATGTTGACTGCTTCCTTTAATCATATTCGTTCTTCTCGCAATAATTTAATTCCAAAAATTCAGCTGCCAGCTTTAGTGCAAGCTGTTAAAGCTAATGAAAAGTAAATGTCAGTCAGTCGGATGACTTCGGCCTGATTAACAACTTTTTTTTTCCTTACTACGATTTCAGTTACACTTGATGAATCCCGAGAGGGGAAATATGACGTTTGCAATGTTCTGGGACAGGAGACAGGAAGCGGCAAACAGGGTGGGGCAACCTTTTTTTTTTTTTTTTTTTAAATTTATCATTCAATTCAGTACATCACAGAGGTTGTCGTATAATTTTTTTTAATTCGAGTTCGCGGGCTAACCGCAGGCAGAACAATTCGCCGCAGACAGTACAGTCACAAACAAAAAAAAGGTAAATAATAATAAACAGGCGCGGGCGTGCGCAATATTGAGCAGCGGGAACAAAACTAATTCCAATATTTTCCACCCTCTGCCGCCAGGAGCGCTGGCGTGTGTGTGTGTGTTGGTGCCGCCCCCGGGCAGCGTAATTGCAACAAACAAACGACTGCCGGCCCATTTAGCGCCCCGCCCTTCCCTCTGAGTTATACTGCGCTAATTAATTATGTATGCGCAGCCGTTATTTCATAAATAGCCCCTCGCTCCGCTAATGTATTGAAAACACGAAGCCCTGGGTTCGGTTGGGATCAGAGAAGGGGGGGGGGAGAGGTTGGGAATTAAAAATATATATATATATACATATTCGTCCTCTCCTCTGTCGATGGCAATGCATTAGTAGCCAGCATCAGCGAGGTCCAAATAAATGAGAATGAATATTTAAAACGAATGTAAAATGGGTTTTGTTCGGGACGTGGTGACTGGGGGGGGGGGGGGGCACGGGAAGGGAGGTTTTCAGTTGAATTATTGGGCACAGAAACATTGTATGAGGTTTTCGGCGGAGTAGGAGGGTTGTTCGTGGGAGAGCTGGAAGGGGTGGTGCGGGGGTTTGGACGGTTGGAAAATGGGCTGGCGGTGGGCTTGTTTAATGAGGGCTTACATTGCACCGGCGATACTGCAGGGTAAAAAAAAAAAGACAATAGGAAGGGATGGAGAGGGTGCGAGCGGGGCTCAAAAACAACCCTGGGAAGAGGTGTGCGGTAGTCGCCTCAATGCGTATACGCCTCCAGCAGTTGCGCTCACGGGGTGCATTTCTCCCCTGAGCAGGTTTATGCGGTCAGTTTCAAGTGGGACACGAACTTGGTATAACCGCGACCACAAGGCTGGGGGAAAAAACGAGGTGGGTGAAAGAGTAAAAAAAAAAAATACCAGCAAGAGAAAATGGATAAGTTATAATGCTCTAATGCCTGAGCTTAATGTGTCTTGTAAACAAAACAACTAATAGCTTCCCAGCAGAAAAGATAAAAAAAAACTACTTCCCTAACCCTCTCCAGATACTAATCCGAAGAAAAAAAATCAGATTCAATTGTATTATAAAATAATCACATTCCAGAAGAATCTCATTATCGATAGAAAAAAATCTCTGCTGCAATTGGACTGCCAGCTAACAGATTTCCTTCTGGTGGTTGAATTAAATACCGTAAATCTGCAGTAACATAATAGAAACAGCTTGTGGGGATTGAAATAGACTTTCAAGAAGACAGTCAAAGCACTTCACGATGGAAATTAGGAGCTTTTGTATTATTTTGTAATTATAATTTTTGCAAAATGAAAATTCGCGGAAGTTTAATTTTTGTCTGCTTGATAGTTACACGAGGCAAGGAGTGGAATCGTTTAGGAAATTGAAATATTTATTTTAAATTAAATATCAAACAGCCAAAATGATGCGAGGTTTGATTAATTTGGGAGTTTCTTGTGTCGTAACCGCGATTACAGTAGAAAGGGCATTCTGCAAATTTTTTTTTGTAAATGAAACAAAGTATTAATGGAAAATAACCGATATTTCTAAATTTGTGCATTTACATGAAAACAAGTGTATCACGACGAAATAGTGTTAGCAGTAATACTGGCTTCGGGCATTTATGCTTTGTGTTGTTCCAATACCTCCAAACGTTAAAGTTATTTGCAAATCGTTCCTGAATAGCTTTCCAGTATTAACTACGCACATAATGAGCTTAATACAACAACATAAAGTCAAATTGTTGAATATTCTATTATCTTGTACATTATTTTTAAAAATTTCTTGAAAGGAACATCAATTAAAATTTAAAATTAATCGCCAATTTTTGTATTAAATACTCAGTATTACCTCGAAACTGGTAAAAATAACCATAGCCATATTTTGTACAAATTTACAATACCGTTATTATTGTATTATCAGAAACTATTTATTGGCAACTGGTTTCTCAAGGAATCTTTTTGTGATAGTACTTTTTTTTTCTGTGTAGTGAGTAAAGAAGTGTTTTCGGTTATAGGTCTTGGTCCCATATTATGAGTCCATATGAGCAGCAAAATTTTGGTCCATCACGGCTTAAACACCAGTCCTCCTTGTCAACAGAAATCACTAATTGACTGCTATAAAAAATATGCTACGTACATATATATTAAAAATGATGTAAATGAAAATCGTGATTGTGCTAATGCAATGCACATTTACTTATTGTGCTCTGTTATGAACTAAGATAGTTTATAATATTAAGAGTTATTATAAAAGTTATTTTAGTGTTTAATGCTAAAATGAAAGCTCGATAAACTAATTTGTCCACAAGTTTTTGTGTTTTTTTTTGTTTTTTTGTAACCGCACTCTTATCACAAGGATAGACTTCCGGGGTCGAGATAAACTAACGGTCATGTCAAGATAATGGCAAAACTTTTGTGTTACATTTCAGCACCATGCAATTCAGAATAAGCGATGGCCGTAGAGACCTGCAAAATTCGCGGTTTCGATGGCCTTAAGGATATACTGCACATACCCCTGTACACTTGGGCAAATAACGCAAGTTTATTGGCTGCCGACTTGTAAGTCGTCTCAGCTGGTTTGTCTGTGATTCGATCCTTCTTTGGTTGAGGGTTTATAACTGGTTGAGATTCGTCCAGATGAACAGTAAGCCAATAGAAAAATTCACAAAGAGGTATATGTGTTTGAATTCTAGCCTATAACCGAATGAATCCCCGAATTTTGCAGGTCTCTAGATGAGATATCGAATACAGTGGTATCTCGGTGGATTTAACCTCTTGAATACCGAACTCAGCGCACGTAAACTACATATGGCAGGCATGAGCTGGGGTCAAACCCCACGACCCTTGACATAAAAACTGACCGCCTTAGCCATCACGAACACCCAGGAGCCCGTGTGTTAAATAAAAAAATGCAATCGAAACTCATATACCTAACACGAAATAACTAGGCGATGCGTTATTCGCAGAGGCCTGAAAAAATGACTTAAAATGTTTGTTACCAAAATAAACTGCACAAACACATTTGCACACAAATAAGGGTGTCAGCCTACGGGAAGCCTTCTTTTCACAGATGAGAGAGCCAAAACCCGAAGTTCCCCGAAGTTCATGCTTTTTTCCCGTATCTTTTATGTAGCTATCCTAACCAAATCAACCGTCCACAATGTTTTAAAGTAGGTATTTATAATTTAGCTAACCTAACCTAATTGACCATTGGTATCCTTTTATCAACGCCACCATATTTATTTACAATGAACAAAAAAAACCGAAGATGCACGATCGGAAGTTTGGCTCTCTCGTCTGTGAAAAGAAGGATTCCCGCCCGCCTACTGGCGCGAAGCGGGGCGAGGGGAAGAGGCGTGATGTATTCCGCACGGTTTTGTTCCATGCGGTCACGCGCGTGTGCGCCCACGGGTGGCGAGGAGTGAAGAGGAGAAGAGAAGAGACGCATGCCTCGAGAATATTCTGGACAGCCCCCCCCCCCCCCCCCCCCCCCGCCGGACACCCCAAAATAAATTTTCCTTGCCTCAAAATACATCACGTAAGCCTAAGATTTTGTCAACAATCAAATATAAGCAGGCTTGTGTTTTTTTTTTTTTTTTTACCTTTTTACTTATTACAAATCACAAACAGGTCACCGTGGACTTTAAATAATTACTTATATCAATATTAACATTCCAAGCTTTTACAAAAATCCATTTTCATCTAGTCTCAATAATCGTTAAACATAATATATCAGTAGAGCCACGGAATTTTCGCGCATTCATTTAGTCGCAAGCTAGAATGCAAACCTCCACACTGTCGCACTGTGTTCATGATTGGACCGCAGTTAACTGGACACGCCCCTCTACGACCGTGAGCCAACGATGTCCAGCTAGGAGAGAAGTAAGCGAATCAGGTAGTACCAAATAACAAGGATCTCGCTAAAAAAAATCAACCAATGGGAAAGTAAACATGGGTCGAGCACACCTATAACCTTGAATTATATCCTGAGGCCAGAGGAATCCGCGAAATTTCCGGGACTCTATATATGAGCTGTTATGTGTCGTGCTGCGCCGCCCCCAGCTACTTGGCGCCCTAGGCGGTTGCCTAGTTCGCCTATATGGACGCGACGGCCCTGATTCTAGAAAGAAAGCGACTCGGCCTCCTAGGCAGCCTTCGGGCAGTTTCAGAGGCTGTTCGACTCTTTGATGCGACACAATGCACCCCACATGTTCTATGATTAGAGACCGAAAAATTCACGATTTCAATGACCTGTAGGATATACCTAATCCATGATCCTCTATGCACGCGGGAATATTGCATTTGCTCGTTGGCTACTGACTCGATGACACCTGTTAACTGGGACGCTAGTGCTTCGATACTTCTTTTGTTAAAGTTTTTCATTGGCCGAGCATCATTCAGATAAACTGTGGCCCAATCACCGATTCGGTAAAAAAAATAAAGGCAAACGTTTTTGGATTCTAGACTATCACGAAATGAATCCGCGAATTTTTCCCGTCTCTCTCTATAATCATATGGAATACTCTAGTAGGTGCCATTAAAAATTTACACATTGTGCATATAATCATTGTGTTCCGGAAACTATCGCAAGGTGAAAAATGAAAATGGTAAAACAAAGTGAGGACAGTAGTACATTGAGACCGAAACCAAGAATTCCGTGAATTAAATTAAAAAAAAAAAAATTATATTCAGTAGTGGAAATATATAAATTTTATCAGGGAATTATTTTGGTGCTTACGGAAAATTTTACACTGTTCTAATCTACTGCAGATTTTTGTAGAAGACAGTGACAGTTCAGTAGTACCAATGCTTCCGAGTCTATCAAGAAAAATGCATGGTCATGCATAGAGACCGGAAAAATTCGCGCTTTCGATGACCTCTAGGATAGACTCCACAACCCCTTACATACTCTGGCAAATACAACCTGCTCATTGGCTATTGACTCGTGACACCTGTCGACTGGGACGCTTGCGATTTGATATTTATTTGGTTGGTTTTTCATTGGCTCAAAGTCCTTCAGATAAACTGTAAGCCAATCACAGAAGCAATATAAAGGTACAGTTGTTTGGATTTTAGCATATCGTGAAATGAATCCGCGAATTTTTCCGGTCTCTAGTCATGCAGCTTTTTTTTCATGCGCAATTTTATAAAAATTTCCATAAAAAATAATTGTATATTTTACCAGCACTAAAATATGAAATTCTTACTTCAAACGATTCTAAAAGAAGAAAATGTCACTTTTAGACTCTTAAAGCAAACAATAAACAAAGCGAGGAAAAGAGAAAATAAGACGGTAAGGGCTCAGTCTAAGTCAGAAGCAACGTTGAACAAAAAACTAAATATTAGGTGTCGGGACTTCGTGACTGTCCATTGGCTGCTGCCACATTGTACCTCCCAGCCAGACTGCGCGCGCATGGGTCATTTGTACTTGGTAATTTTTATTTTGGTTTCTTGTCCTTCTGTTTGCGCCAGAAACTACCTGTCGTTCAATGAGAACGCAGTTCTTGTGTATAGTGGTATACAACTCAGCCTCTCTCCGAATAATAACACGAATTGTTAATTATGGTGCCTAATTTGGTGATAAGTACAGTTGTTTCTTACAAACACATTCATATTTACGGAAATAGTTCCGTTACTCAAATCGTGGCTAATTAATTTTGATATTACAATTTAGAATGTGTGCCGTTGCACTCCGAAACGTTGCATGTACTCTACCTATTTTCATGATTTTTTTTTTTGGCAAACTGGACATCATGCAGGCTCAATTTTTTGAATATAGAAAATTATTACTTTGTAATGTAATTTTTTTTATCTTAATCATATCTAAATGTAAATTGTGAGAAATGTGAAACTTATTTGTAATCTAAAGAGAAGTACTTCAAGATATATATATATATATATATATATATATATATATATATATATATACTATATATATATATAAAGGAAAAACATAGATTAAAATACTTTATTAAGGACAAACGTTTTTTAAAAACTAATATTTTATTATCTTAAACTTTTTCATTTACTTTAGTTGAGGTGTATCTATTATTGATCATTTTGGAACTAAACCTGTATTGTTTAATGTTTCTTCACCAAGCTAGACACCTTGTGTTAATATCTATGGTGTAGCTTCTTAAAGAGATGATTTACTTTGCCCTTTCTTCATTCTTGTCGGTCAGCCATTATGTGAACATCGCACTACTTGTAACTGTTTTAATCCGCTGGATTATGCGGTGATTTGATTACCACTTACCTCCTTATGGGTGAGTTTCTTTCTTGATCCCCCCGGAATCATGTTATTTATTTATTTTTGGCCGAATTCTTAATATTGGTGATTTATGTTAATTTCTTTTAGCGGTTCTTGTGCGTGGCGTGTGACATCCGGGCCATGATTGAGGAAGTCCACTAAGTACGGGACGGGAGTGAGCCTTTTCTCCTCCGCTATTGACATCAGGATGCAGCCTACTAATTAAGGAAAGTGTTTTTTTTATCATTTGCCTTCCAGCATGTTTCGGCATGAAGGTTAATCTGCTTTCGGCATCATCGGCTCTATCATCGCGTTGAAAAATTATAAATAATCAAGTGAAAGGAACTTTCCTTCGTTTAACTATCAAATTAAATGAATCAAATACATTTTAGTTATTATCTTCAAAAAATTTTAAATGTTACTGTTATTTTAATTGCCACTGGTGTAACCAGCCATGTGTTTATTTTATTTTAATATTTTAACCGACTGAGGTGGATATGGCAGAAATGCTCGCTCTTCAAAATACTTAACTAGGTATGTGTCTTATCGTGGCCCATCATTAACTCAGGAATCATATCAAAATAAATTTTCTCTTTTGTTTCAACTCGCCCAATTCTAGTTTGAATTAGATCATTCATTAACTCGCTTAATCAATACCCCCCCTTGTTTCCGCCAAACATGCACATGAATCGCTTATGCTTCGAGCCAGGAGCGGTCAATGCACGAGACCAGCAGGACGTGTAATAAAGTAGCACGTGCAACCATGACCTTGCTCGAGTTACCGAACTGCCATCACTGCGCACGGCGTGCACCAATCAAACAAAATGGCTCAGCCCAAGTGTAAGCCGTTCCCGAAAATATTGTAAGGCCGAAATTCAAGTGGTCAGGGAGATAACCATTCCTTAGTCGCTAACGTGTGGAACTGAGGTGATCATCGGAGAAGAGAGTGTAAAGTGTAATACGTGGAGAATGTAGGTGCTATTCATCTTGGAGGAGCCAGAAAATGTTTTAAAAAAAATATTGCCTCCAAGTAGCTGTGACGTACATGTCTCAAGAACTATGTAAAGTTATAAAAATAATGTAGTTGCGTTTGAAACCACAACTTTCATCAGGGCGAACGCTTTCCAAAATTATCTGCGTGTTGCGTACATGAGGCTTGTCTAGGAGCCTAGAATATAACAAAACAGGGACCATAAAATAATATATTCATACTTTAACAGCGTGGCGGTTTTTAATCGACATACAGTAACCGAAGAACTGAAAACATCAAGTGTCACAAAGAAGTCCCAAAAGACTAGAATTACAAAACAAGTGAGGGTACAAGGATATATAGCTATTTTATGTATGAAAGTGTTTAGAGAAAGTATTCAGCAGTACAACATGGTATAGCACCATGAGCATTGAAAAGTGTAAATTACTGGATGATTAAATAATTTCACAAAACAATTACAAATACTTAATATGAAAACACACGTGCATCCACAAAGATTTTAAACGTTTCTTTGTATATTTTAACACTTCTACATCATAATGGGGAGATAGAAAATATTGTGTACATTGGTCTAATAATTTTTTTAATTAATTTAAGATAAAGAAATAAATCAATAATTGTGCCCATTATAAAGGGTAGAAACTACTCCTTTATCGTAGTATCTATTTTGACACGAAAAGCAACATTTTGTTTCATACACACAGATGTGTGGATATCCATTTCACAACGTTTTCCCTATGTGTTACTTATCATTATTCCTACTAAGAACATTTTATCTATGGAATAAACAGTTTAGTAACTTATGGTACTAATGAAGTTAGTTGTTTTTTTTTACGTAAATTTATATTAAATGGCAGTATGTGGCAAGAAAAAATTTGTAAATCGCGACGAAGGCTCCAACAAGAAATGTCATTGGTCCGACCACTCTTAGTTACCGAATATTTGACATAATCTCGCTGATTTAAAAACGGACAACTGACGTGAGACTGATGACGATAGTAAAAACGTTCTGGAACATTAAGATGTATTCTTTTGGTCACAATAGCCGACGTATATTCATAAGAAGAGCTCCGGAAATTAATATTTATCGTCGAGCAAAAAACTAAGGAACTTCGTGGAAAAATAATCAATATTTATAAGTACAGTAGCTTTCTTCCTGAAAACTATAAAGGCCGGGACAATTTATAGAAGATTTGTTGTATATATGCCAGATCGTGATTTCTACCACGGCCACTCTTCTAACACATTGACGAACTTCAAGAGAGTTGATAGCTGATGGACATAAGTAATCCATTGATTCTAGAACTGTATCGTCGAGTTCCGGAGGATAATTAGTTCTGTAAGCAACGTGAAGGACCAGAACGCTATCCTGTAGTGAACTCCACGTCGACGAGACGGGGCTTGCCAGCCATGGACAGTGACCAGCAGAAGCAGACAGCCAATGATGGACGACCCCCGAGTGGTCCCCAGCTCGACACCTCGGGAGCGCTGCCAGGGCCCGGGTGTAGCTGCAGTTGCCGAGCACAGCAGAGTCCACACACCTCTGACGACCTTCGAGACCCGACTTGGAGTCCTGTTAATCTTTGTTAGTTCAAGACTAGAGTGGAATAACCAAATAACACTTTAAACTGACTGTTATTTCATTATAGAGCAAGGACCAAATCAAATTGTCTAAAGTAGAACTTTCGCAATGTTATTTTAAGTTGAATACCATCTCTGCTGTAACGAAAATTGTTGTATCATTATGTCTGAATTATGGATGCACCTAAGTTCCGACCAATCTTAGATGTATCGTAAGGTTAACTTCATTTGAACTATGGGAAATATTTGCTAACAGTTGATCTATTTTGTCCAGAGTTCTATCTTTAGCTGAGATCATGCCGCGGTATAAATTTTGTACTGTAGAGAAGTGTTTTTTTATTTCCCTTGGATACACAGTATTTGCCAATTAGAATCTTTAATTTGACTTGTTGTGAAACACCTCTGTATCTTGCTGTATCCTCTGTATATTGGGACCTGAATTTAGACAGTGGTCATTTGTCCGTCTGAACTCTTGTTACATTTGGACAAACACTATCTGACCAACATATATGTACAATTAGCATAATTCATAGTGTTTATGTTATCATTGAGGGACTTAAGTGGACATGTGATGTTTCAAGTTGTATCATTTTCAGTCCAGATAAATATACATGAGCGCCGTAATTTTGTGGTTCTTGCATTTGTTCCATGGCAAGTTAATGAATGTGGTGCCCTTAGGTATTTCACGTTATTGAGTTTTTTTAAATGCTCGGCTCTGAAGTTTTGAAGTAACTTATTTACTGGGTAGGATAGCCACTATTTTTGAGACAGTTCCACGCCCTTTTTTTTAAATAATTTCATTTGAGAACAAAATAATTTTATTTTAAATATGTTTAATAATTGGATTTACAAGTTATTTGTCCGGATAGTAGAGACAATAAACTGCGTCTATTTTTTGGATTTTGTACATAAACTAGTTACAAAATCTACCTTAAAATGTGTTTACGGTCGTTAAATTTTCTAAAAACTATAATTAAAACTACGATTGCTATTTCGCCTAGTGACATATTTCAAAAGCCAGAAAAATTCTAGCCTACACACAGAAGGAGCTGTAAGGAAATGAGGCGTTAAAAATAACTATACTAAATCACGTGCTTTAATATTATTGGTTTTACGACTCCTCTGGAATACTTCATATCAGGTGTTGCTGTGGGGTTTCTGGGTACTCGGAAACGGAGACATTTGTTTGCTGACGAGTTGGCGAGCCTTGCTGGTCGCTCGATCTGACGACCGCGATGATGGGGAGACGTTGTCGGGATACTAGGAGTGCCCCGCGCGCTGTCCCCTCGCGGCTGTTTGCAGTGCACTAGCAGATTGAAGCTCATTAGGCGATGCTCTTATCGCACCAGGTGGAGGGGGGGGGGAGCGAGGAGTGGAGGAGGTGCCCCCTGAGTTTACCTGCGCGAGCTGAGTAATTGATTTCCTGCAGCTTAACACACGACCGCCATTTACCTGTGTCAATATTGAAATATGCAGCTACAATCCCTACTCTCTCTCTCTCCCTCCCTTCCTCCTGGGGTGACGTTGCCCCTTGACCAGCTACAATACTCCCCTACGTTGCTCGGTGTCCACAAACCCTGCAAGCCTCACCCCTCAGGAGCGCATTCTCTCTGGGTACATGATCCTCCACGGTCACTCAATACAGCAGCGGACAACAAAGGCCAGTTTAACCGGGCAGTAGCATGCGCTACCCTCGGATTACTGATACCGTGCGCAAATTGATGAACTTCTTCGTGGATATGAAAAAAAAGCAAGTCAACAATGTCCTTGTGATTTCGACATGGCTTTATCCGTTGGTTTTTTTTTAATGATATCTCCAGTAGTGTGTAAATGTAGATCATGCTACAAGGTTCAGGGTGCGGAGATGGGGCCGATTGCCACCATCTTAAATTTTAACGTAACGGTGGCTATCTTTGATGACCTTGACCTTTCACATTAAACTTGAGCTCAGTCTCCAGTTTTAATTCCGCTATCTTGATTTCCAGAATTCCCATATCGTGGAATCAAGTTCGTAACATCGACTGGCCCATTCTTGTGTGTTGCACTTTATGTTACTTTTGAATATACTGCTATTTTTAATTATGATATAACGTCCCGATCTTGGAATATGACGTCTCTTCCACCATTCTGAATTATGACTTCACAGTCGTCATATTGAATATCTGTAATTATTAACGTAAATAATTGGAAAAAATTTAAAATTCATAAAGAATATTAGTAGTATATAAAAATGCAATCTGGCCCTGGTTGCTGGTTGTAAGCTTATAGAACTGACCACCATATTGTATTTTGATATCACGGCGGCCATCTTGGATGACTTTGAACTTTGACCTCGACCTTTGACATTGATCTTGACCATTGACCTTGACCTTAAACTTTTACCTTGACTTCAGTCGCCTTCTTGGATTCCGCCATCTTGGATTGCATTGTACTTTTCGTTATGGCTACCATCAAGGAAAACTGTATTTTATGCTAGAAAATTGCAATTTTTTAATTAATAATAAAGTTTAACTAGAAAGATTTTAATATTAAATTTGTCATCTTGAATAGTGAAAACATAATAACAATTTTCGTGTCGGCTGCCATATTGAAAATCAGTTATTTTTACCCAATTATAATAAGAATTTTTTTTAATTTATAAAAAATTTAATAAGTAAAGTTTTAATTAAAAACGCACTACGTCATGGAGTTAGGAGTACTCGGTCCGCGCCCGGCGAGGTCATTCGATTAAAAATGGTAACGGATCCTCCCTCCACATAAGCCACCGATATACTGACCCCCACCGCTAATGCCAAGGCAGATATTACACCAGCCAGTATAATGCCATGGCAGCCAACTTGTTTTCTTGTGCCGGAGGCCACTGCCGACATAGGTACTGTTTTCATCTGCTAGAGTGCACTGTCGCCATATTTGTTTGATTTTTACCCGCTAGAGTGTCGTATTTATTTATTACTGTCCAATTCGCCATATTGTCAGCCATCTTGGCAGTCATATTGTTATTCTTTAATTTTTCAGCTAGAAATTCGCGAAAATGCCAAAATTCATCAAAAAATTATTTGTTAATTTACTAATTTATGCGAACGATAACAGTGCTTGGTTTGATACTTGATAAATGCAATGATAGATAATTTAATTAAAAAATGCCAGAAAAATTACTGGTTTGAGAAATAAAACACCACAATTTTTACAAACAAAAATTTTATTACATAATTTTTACTTTACTACAACTGCAAAAATCAAGGAGACAAATTTTTCAACATTTATTTAAACATTTCATTTTGTGTTGTTCAATATACTGTATAGCTGTAAGGCCCGATTTTCGTGGTTGGTCAACGAAATACTTCAAGCACATCTTACACACATAAATTTTACGCTAATGTTTTCTATCCTGAGGTCTCACAAGTCAAGAAAAATTTTTGATGTAACAGTAGTGTGCAGCATTCCTTTCATTTATCACAAGCAACAAATCGAAATGAACTTTTCTTTCTTGTTTAGTTACACGAATCAAGCACGCCTTATTATTCTCATTTATGCAGACAGATTCACTGACACTTCAGTATTATTTTTCTTAAATAGTTTTATTTGATTGAATAGATGTGGATAGTCTAGACCACTAAGCTCATACTTATTCTCCAAAGCATAACACCGTTTATCAACACGATTTTGGTGACTTCCCTCGACAAATCTTGCCAAAATACTCGATTTAAAACAAAACTGATCGTTCAAGTTTAGACAATTGACTACTTCTCTTTTTTTGGCAATCGACTCAGGCAAATCAATATATGATGATGCCTGATGGTATTGATGCACAGTACCATCTGTTTTTATTCCTGTGCAAAACTTCTGGTGACTACCCAAACTGTTACAATGTGAAAATATCTTATCGCATTTGCCACACTTATACGTCTTCCGAAACAATGTCAGAGACCTACTGCAGGTTATAAGATGTATTTTCAAGTTAATTTGGTGTCAAAATTGTTTATTATACTTGTTGCACTGAAACAGTGTTCCTTGAGCATTGTTTGGACATATGCACCTTTCATGTCTGCGAGCGCTTGAAGTTGTGGTGAAAGACATACCATAGTATTTGCACTGGTGCAATAAACATCCGGCATTCGTTGAAGTCTCCGAGGTTGATGGTGAAACTTCAACCGTGGAAGTCTTCGATGCCTCCTCTGCAGTTTGTGACGCACACGTCATTTGCAGCGCTGAAACAGCAGGTGCTGCTGTTTTCGACAGGATCTTCGCTTTTGCCGGCGTCGCTGTTATTGAGATCTCTGTCGCTGCCATCAGGAACCTCGATGTCGATGGCACAACACATCGGGACCGCGGCAGATGTTAGCTCTGCTGTCAATGAGGTCTGCACCGTTATGACAGGTCTTCCATCCAGGTCAACGTTATGTTTGGTTATGAAGCCATCGAGTTCACAGGACTAGATAACTACGTGACTTATACACCAGTCTAGAAAAACTAGCTGATCCTTACTGTCCCGCGGCCAGAGGTGGACTGAGGGTCCTGTCGTCTGGCCCTCGCTTATATACCTACAGTTGCTAATATACTACGTGAGTGTAAAAAAAATTATGATTGCGTTTTTTTCAAATCCAAATGAATGTAGAAAAACTGTGGCGAGATCGCCCATGTTACCTAATACATGGGAATTTGAATTCCGCTGGGTTATTTTCAGATCACGTCGCTACATGTAAACATTTTTTTTTTATAAATTAAACTGAAATAATCAAGTAAATTTACAGATATGTGTCCATCTGTCCATTTAAATCAAACGCAACTATAAAGCTACAAAAAAAAAATTTCTTTCCGCACAGCCTACAGGCGTAGGTAGATTTCGAAGAACATATTTTTTGACGTGACAACGTCTAATAAATTGATGAAAGCCGGCTGCACGCACGAAAAAGTGTCCCGTAACGCACATTGTCCCGTTACGCTGTGTCCCGTTACACTCATTGTAAGCTTGCGCCTCATCCATCTCTCTTCCACTCGATTGAAACAACCATCGATTTGACTTTTTCGAGACACATTAAACTTGAAACACTCCCTTCGTTTCCTACTTTTCCTATCATTATCTTATCCTTAACAGAATAACATATATTGGAAGAAGTTGAATAGCAAACATGTATAAAAGTTAAAGTTAAAATAATCTCTTTGTTAAAGTAATAAACATATTTGAATTAATGAGTGCAAATAAAAGTAAATTTTTTAATTAAATTGTATATTTCATTTCACTCATTCTTTGTATCAATACAAAATATTGATAATTCAATAAAAATGATTCAATTTTATTCATAAAAGTATGCAATCATTTCATCAATGTTTTGTTATGACGTTGTCACGTTAAACTATCGTCCGTAAACCGACTTTACAGACAACCATTTTTTTCTGGAAATGTTTTCAAAACTTCTATGAACTCCTGGAAAGTTTTAATATCTGAATGCATAGAACATCCCGTATGACGGGATGGTGAAATGTTCCGGGATATCCGTCTCCGTTTACGTGATCCGTCTTCGTTTCTGTGCCATTGCAGAGCGGGCCTTAAAGGGGGCGCGTGTCGATACTGTTCACGTTCCAATGAAGAACGCAGTTCAAGTCCAGGCTCTCTCCAGATAATAGTGCGAAATTCGCAGGTACCTAGTTACAGCCAGGGGGGAGGGGTTTAGGGGTTCAAATCCCCCCCCCCCCCCTTCTTAGCACCAAATCTTTAGTTAATATTTTATTCATCACTCAAACAAATTTCATATTAAAATTAATAAAATTTTTACCATTACAATATTTAAATTTAAGTACCGAAAACTGCTAAAATAGCACTATTTTACACCTTAAAATCCAAATTTTCGCGGGAGAGGACCCCCGGACTCCCCACTTTAATACGGGGGGGGGGGGGGGGGCATGCTTCTTAACACCCCCCATACACAAATTCTGGCTACGCCACTGGTTACAGCTGTAGAGGTATGGAATCGAAGCCGTTTTATCGCTTCCCCGCCCGAACCACAAACTCAGAGCGCGGCTCGGCGGCTGTTCAAGTAGCGCGCGTCAACGAGGCACTCGCAAAAAGTGGCCCGGCTCATGACCCCCTCCTTATTGAGGGCGAGGAAGGGTTGGAGGGCCCGAAGCGGGAGGGGGGTCCCGTACATCCACTCCAGACTTGGAGAGCAGCGATCAGAGCGCGCCGTGCGGTTGTTTTCATAAAACTCATCCGCTTTTCACTGGCGCGACCGCTCTGATGTCGGCGCTAGAGCGGCACAAGTAACACTTTCATACAGCTGGATTGAGATTATGAATTTCACAAGTTGCAAAACAAATGAATTCTGTCTTTCTTATTTTTGCCCGGCAGTCTAACCAGCGCGTCGTCTTAGCGAATAGCTTGAGAAACAACCAACTACAGATGCTCACTCTTTACAGTAATTTCAACAAAGGTGCCCATCCCCCTCCAACACTATGACTCACCCCCCATAACCTAATGATGCGCCCCCGCCCCCCCCCCCTCCCGAATTTTTTTATGCCATTTTCTCAATGATTTACTCAATTATTTTATAATATTATACTTTTTTAGTATTATATTTTATCACATTTTGCATTAATTAAAACTGATTTTCTAATAATAATTTTGGTCATATCAGGTAATATTTCCATCCTGAACCGACAGATGCTATACTGCTTTTGTTGAGGAAAGTGCGGGGTTGCCAATTTGATTTACAAGATACTTTTCAATTATCAAAGCACCAGAAACGAATTTTCACATTAGAAGCTATAATAATGTAAATAATATATACATTTTTCTCGTCTTTTGACCACCCCCCCCCCCCCCCTGAAATTTTAATGACGCAGTCTGCGTCGTTACCCCCCCTTGTGGGCACCCCTGATTTCAAATAACATAATCTTTTTTTAGAAATCACACCGTATTCAACTTTCGTGTTGTATGTTTTGTTCTTAGCAAAACAAAACAAACTAATAATTTTTTACCTAAAATTAAGTTTTTTTTTTCATCGTCCAGTTATCGAACCGAGTACGGATATCGATCGAATTAGTCATCATTATTTTAATAAGTGCTTTTTTGTTGCATTTAAGAATTTTCCCCTAATTTATAACTTAATAACTATTGATTTTCAAGATGGCGGCCACGATGGCCAATAAAATGGCGGACTCAACGGAAGTAAATATTACTGCACTCTAGCGGATAAAAATTAAACTACTATGGCGGTAATGCACTATAGGAGATGATGTGTGTGCTACATGACACTAGCGCACCTTTTATCGATTACTGAAAACAATATGGCGGCCAAATAGTATAATCAACTTACTGGTGGCTGGTTGATTAGTAATGTTAGGCCTCTTTTAAGATTTTTTCACCATATTTTATTATATAATTTGTTTAACCTGAAATTGTAATTTTTTATAGAGCAAGGATCGAACTAAGGACGGAAATCATATTAATAAATCATTGAATAAGTATCTGATTTTCAAAAATATTCTTAGAATTATTTCCGAATTTCTAGCTAAATAGGTAATTAAGATTTTTAAAATTTTAGATTCCAAAATGGCCGATATTGTGTCGTCATAATTGATCGCCGAGGTCCTGATCATTAACAACGATAGACGAACACACCCGAACATGGCCGAATCCTTTACGATTGGCAAGCTAACAAGTCACCAAGGGGGACGCACCACAACGCCGAAATACCACAACGCCGAAATACCACATCGCCGAAATACCACAACGCCGAAATACCACATCGCCGAAATACCACAACGCCGAAATACCAAATTGACCACAACGCCGACTGCTAGAAAACTGCTGTGTACCACAACGCCGAATTACCACAACGCCGAAATACACTAACGCCGAAAAATGTCATTGCAGGACTGCCACAAAGGTTAGGTTAGGTTAGACTAGGTTAGGTTAGGTCAGGTTAGGCTAGGCTAGGATAGGCTAGGTTAAGTTAGGTTAGGTTATATTACGCTAGGTTAGGTTAGGTTAGGTAAGGTTAGGTTTTATTGTGGTATTTCGGTGTTAAGGTACATTTAAGAAACACACAAATTCATAGAGTTGTTATTTCGGCGTTATGGTACACAGCAGTTTTCTAGCTGTTCTGTTTCTGGTCAATTTTGACATTCGGATATATGGTATTTCGGAGTTGTGGTAATTCGGCATTGTGGTACAGTCGGCGTTGTGGCCAATTTTGACATTCGGCATTATGGTATTTCGGCGTTGTGTAACGACCCGTCATTAAGCCTTCAAGCCGTAGTCCCATAGAATAACATTAGGCGTGAACATATAATCGTGGCACTATTTACAATATGTAAAAATACCGTTTAGGTGTTTGATAAATCTTAAAACCCAGTGTCAACCTACCAGACACCAAAACAGCTTAGTTAACTGAAAACTATCAATTTGCAATTCATTTTTAAAATCGTGATCAACCAAGGATGATCGAAATTAGTTTTAGAATCATCTTTTAAAAAAAATATGGTCTCTATATGTGCCACTACATGATAGAAAAATTGGGTTATAAAAGAAAAGGTGTGTTTACGGGATCATTAGTTTGTTTGGTCATTAGGATCGGGTCTGTTAACAATATGCAATTTTTATAATAGTGTTTCTCTATATCAACGGAAAAAAATTTTGAAGCTCTTTTTAATTGTATCGCTTAATCGAAACGTTTCTATTATTTAATTTATATGATCTTAGCATTTGTAACTCCTAATAAATAAACTCAAAATTTACGCTTTTATCAGCATATATTTGTAATTTATTAATTTATAAACTTTAATTTGAATTGGTTTTTCAGTACCTACTTCGTAAATGGGTTTTGACATCATTTCGGTTTTTTTTAAACATTTTTGGGTGTAATGTAATATAGCTACATTAATAGAATCTTTTGAGGTTTTTTACAATAATAATACAACTAACTCCTTATAAACCCAAGTAAGAAGAAAAAGAGGTTGAAAACAATATTTTCAAATTGGTGTTTGGATTTATTAAGAAATATTTAGGAATATACAAATAGAATGAATAGACGTTGTGAGAAACATAAAATGGGGGAAAATATATATATTATTCTTTATTAATCGCTCATTATTTATTTATTTAGGAGGCCCATTTCATTCTTTTATTTATTTGTAATTATAAATGAATTTAAGACATCAGTAAATTATACATAAATGAAGTAGCTTGGCTTCTGGATTGTAGCCGTTTCCTTGGCGAATAATTCACCGATGTTTCGGTTGACATTGGAGTCGCCATCATCAGGGAGCAGTTACCTACGTCGGTAAATTATTCGCCAAGGACACGACCACAACCCAGAAGCCAAACTACTTCAGACAATGGCCGTGAAAGCCTGCGAACATTATTATACATAAATGTTTTGATTAAATGATTCGTGTTAAATATTCCGTATTTAAAACTGTTTCTGCGCTGAACGGAAGCCTTCTAAAGAGACAGCGACGGGAAGTAACGTTCTGCTGGTCTGCACTCGAGAGCCAGAGCTAACAGCAACAGCCAGGGTAACTGGCCCGTCGCTTTCGTCCCTCCTGGCCAATGGGGAAGGTCAATTCATGTATATTTGAATATTAAATTCAAAACTATTTTCCGCAATATTAAACCAATTTTAAATTGGGATTCAAGAACTTCGTGTACGGGTGTATGGATGTTACAGATATGCATCTCCGAAGATATCACAATGAAACTGGGCCCACGAAATTGAAATTTGCCAGTTGGGGGCGGAGCTTAAGATCTCCGATGAGCGCCGATTGGTGTAACAGCGAAGCTCCGAGTCACAGGACAGGGAGGTCGAAGCGTCTCAATACTGCCGCGCAGCAGGGCCGGATTTACTGCCTGTGGGCCTCTAGGCTGAGTCGGGGGTGCGGGCCCTCTCTAAGGGGAAGGGAAATCCTCTTCCAGTGCCTCGTGCCTGGGTCTGGGTGGCCAGTTTATTTTAATTGACCTACAAAACTCATATTTTTGATCAATTTTCTATTTTGAAAAAAATAGTTTATTATTAAACTAGACAATTTAACCAAACATTAAACCATTAAGTGACACCAAAACCAATGAAAATAATCGAAAATTTCTTAATGCATATATCAGCTTTCCACAGAAGAGTTTAGTTCGGCGCAATAATTCCACACAAAACAACTGGACACTATGTCGAAGCGTATTTTAAGAATATAAGAAGATCCACTTAGCAATATATTTTTTTTTTCGTGTCGTGTGGTGCGGGCCCCCATTTGTGGTGCGGGCCCATAGGCTACAGCCTAGATAGCCTGCGCGTAAATACGGCCCTGCCAAGCAGACGTGCTCAGGGGCTGTATTTCACCAGGCAGGGCCTGCGATGTACTCATTGTACACTAACAAATCGTCTGTACTAACATCAGAATGTCATTCACATTCAGAGCTATATTAGAAATATTTTAAATCATGTGTCTTGTGAACGAACTGTGATATTAAATTCTAAACATGATTAATTTGAGTCGTAGAACCTTTTAGTTTTAAAAAAACTGTTTTACAATTATTTGTTTATAATAAAATTGAGAATTAACAAATTTTACACCGTTATGATGTAGTACGCTCGTCAAAAATCACTGTGTTTTTCATATGTCTTTTATAATGTTTATGAAATAATATATAAGATGCATAAGTATTACCCATAGCGCATCTAATGAAGAAGAACCAGTAGACCTCGGTAAAAGTTTGTGTTTAAATATCAACAATTTCGATCATTTTTGTGCACCCATGTGTGTTTGACTGTGACAGTTAATTTTTTGAAGGTACTAATTGTTAATTTCTATTTGAGTATTTTCGGTATTTATAGATAGGCTACCCCTTTAAAATGTTGACCTGTGTGCATTAAATTATAAGGGCATTAGTGTACATTTGTAAAGAAAATTTAGAAGCCAAAAATGGTTATAAATTTTACAACAACGAGGTTAACCTAACATTATTTAAAACTGTCAAAAAACGCCACTTTTATTCTCTAACAAAATCTTATGAAAACCCTTTTTTTATCATGAATATCAAAACGCCAAAATACAAATTAATAAAACGTTATTATATTAAAACGTAAAAAAAGTACTAGTGAGAACTAGATCCTGAACCCTAAGAATTCAGAAATAAAAAAAAACTAGTTCCTGATATTGTTCGGAATAAAACATATTATTTTGGTTTTATTCTGTACTATCTTTTACCCGTGGCTTCGCTCGCATTGAAGCCGTTAAATAAGTATCAGAGATAATTACAATAGAAATGAATCAATAAAATATATTTCTCTGTAACAAAAATAAATAATTTGGAATTTGGAATTTTGACCGTCGATAATACAGTGCAACGGTATAACAGTACTCAGGGTTGGAACTTCATAAATGGAATGCTAGATGGCGTTAAAGTATCTAGATTTTGAGATTTTTGACAAACGTTTTTTTATCTTTAGTAAAAAAAAATAATATTTTTTTTTCAATTTAAAGTATCCTATGTTACTTCCAATACATCCAAGAAAATGTGTACAAATTTTCATGATGATCGGTTAAATAGTTTTCGCGTGAAAGCGTAACAAACAAACTTACATTTACATTTATAATATTAGTAGGGATGGTTGGTAGTCTTAGAATCGTTAGTGGCCGATTTCAGATAAGGAAAAAACAAAAACAATTCATGTCGTAACTGGGAGTGAAATTTATATTTACTTCTTACTCCTTGGGCGTACTGGCGTGACAGACCTTCGGAGGGTTTGCTCTGTTTTGTATTTAATCCGGATCTGAAACCAGAAGCGTTAACGCCGACACCAGGTAACTGTATTGGCATTTGCAGAGAATTTTATTTTAATTTATTTTAATTTACTAAATCATAAGTTCGTCCGTTATTCTTGACAGAATCCTTATAGTACATTAGTAACTAATATGTCAAATTATTTCGGTGTTGAACCTCCAGCAGCCAAGTTTAACGAGTGGCCGTTTTTAAATACACTTGTTTTATTTATGTCTGATCGCGCAACCACAGTCTTGGGATTATAGACTGATTCTAGGCGGAAAAGGACGTAACTAGCGTCATTCATCTGGAAGGGCGGGTTACCCTTATTTATGAAACAAATATAAATCTATATGATACTATCGATATTTCTAAGGTTAATAATCCCCACAGAAAAATGGCATAGGTAAAACTTTCATTGCGTAGGCCTACTTTGCAATCTTCAATATATTTAAACTTTTACCTTGCTTTAGTTCCACCCCCACCCACCCCCCATCCAAAGATCCTTTTTTACATTGAAATAAAAATCAAATTTAGTCACTTATAAAGTTTCTAAGTAAGAAACAAGACCTAATATCAGTTCCTACATTTCCTTTATACCTCGAATTTATTTTTATATTGTTAGTGTTATTCTACACTGTTCTCAAATAAAGCAATTTACAACTTAACACGACCTCTGCTTTAGCCAAATGCCATGGTTTTATTCCCTTAACAAAGAAATCAGACAGTTAAACAATAAGTCAATTGTTTAAATACAAACAAATACGTTACTATCAATGAAAGATAAATAAAATTTTATATTTGATACCAGTATTTTTAGTTAAAAGGTGATACATTTGAAAGATAATACGTGTTTAAAAATATGTTTGTTAAGTGATACAATATTCTTTACTATCGCACATCAACACTGGATTTTAAAAAAAACACTATAAAAGACTTAATTTAAAGTTCACCGAATGGTAAACCGATCAATAGCTAATCTATTTACGAGACACTAAAGAAAACACAAACAAGCAGAGATAAATGTCAAACTCTAAGAGCTTAGCGTAAGTCGGTAAACTTTAAACAGCATTAACAAGTCCTCTTCAGAGCCCTATCAGAGATAACAGGCTTAATGCTTGGACTTGGAAATTCTATTTCGAAAAGCCATTAGTTTAGTTTAGTTCAGTTACAAAGTCGACATGATCATAATTGGGAAATCTCATTCAGAATAGTTAAGGAATATGCAAGTTCATCCAGTATGATTGTATTTAAGCGAATTGGTTTTTATTAACATCAACAATAAAATTTTTTGTTTCCTTTAAAAGAGAAGTAATTTTTTTCTCTATTTTTAGTTGACACTGGTTTTTGGGACGATACTTTATGTAGACATGATACTCTTTCAGGCTGCACGCGTCGTAAGATGAGAAATTCATGGTAAATTACGACGGAATCATGTGTTTAAGTATAAAAACTCTTGTTTGACTTCTTAATTTGAGACTATTCGTTTAAACCTAGAGCACGTCTTCAATGTGAGCACTCCAAGTACGACTGAAGTCATTGAGCTTATTTGCCGCGTGGTCTTTAGAGCGAGCTAGCATCATAATGACTTAATTTATTCAATTCCCCTTTACCTGAGTTTGAAATAATTGCACACTGTAGTTTCGTTTCTGAAGAGTTGGTTACAGGTATACAAATAAGGTACTACACACGTGGATAAATAATAGAGAAAAGTTCCTTTTTGCGCCAACAAGAATAAGTGTTCCCTTTCCTTGATCGATATAAATGTTTCCTGACAATTCAAATTTCATTTAAGCATTTTTTTGTATATAAAAGAAGGCGACAAAAACATTGGTTCTTATATTAATGGCAAAGGTTGGTTTACATATTTAGAGTCTAAAAGTTATTTTATAATTAAAAAGAAATAAATATTCAAATTTATCAGTTACAGAAGCCAACATCAGTTGTTTTCGACAAGTAAACTAAATGAAACTTCTAATAAATGGTAGGGTACATTAATTGAAAACTGGTGTATACTTCATTACCAAGGAAATAATGGATGTACATGCAAAAATCTAAACAAGATGTGGCAAAGGCCAAGTCAGCTAAATAAAAGCTAAGCAAAAACTTTTTAGGTTTATCAAATGGAGAAATACTTAAATTTACATTACTGTTCAAGCCGACATAAGGTTTTACGGTAATAACTGTAAAAAAAATGTTTTTGTTATAAATCGATGTCGACGCAGGTAATTAAAATAGTAGACTGTATAATTAATTTATTTACGACAAATAAAAAATTCTAACAATTGTTTTTAATTATATAGCCTAATGTTAAATATACAATTTATTAAATTATTCCTCGTATTATTTCTTATGGTAGGTATTTGTGGGTTTTTAGACATTGGTACTTCTTTGAGTTTTCAATAGTTTGGCTTGAAACTTAATTTTGTAGCAATATTAGTGAACTTCGTCATAAAGAAAGTTGTTCCACAATTTTAATTACAATGCTAGCATGGTTTTACTTAAATAAACATGTGGAATAAAATTTTGTTTGCAGTACCATAATTTTCCGTGAATATTATTTAAAAAAACTATCGTTTTAGGGGAAAATGGTTGTAGAGAGCATCATGCTTTTCATAAAATAAAACTATATTTTAAAATACTAAAAAAACACGCTTGAATTGTATCAAATTAAGAGTAAAAATAATATTTAAATTTAATTATTTTGTTCAACAGTGACAGATTAACTACAACTCTGTATAGAGAAATATTTTATACGTAAGATTAAAGAATTAAGTAATAAAAACAATTAGTTTTAATTAAAAAAATGGTGTGTTTGATATCAGTTGTCTAAATTTTCTACTGCTAGTTTCTATTCATTAGGACAGGGTCATTATGAAAATGGAGAAGAGAGCACCCATTCAGCTACAACTGTTTTTGGCTCCAACTGCCTTTGGCTCCAACTTCTCTAACGATCTTTGGTTACATGACTACAAGGCTACGTGGCTACCAGTCTACAAGTCTACGAGTCTACATGGCTACGAGGCTACAAGCCTACTTGGCTACGAAGCTATAAATCTACGAGGCTAAAAACTACAAGTTTACAAGAATACAAAGCTACAAGACTACAAGGCTATAAGATTATAGGTCTACATGGCTAAGAAGCTACAAGTCTACGATACTACGAGGTTTCAAGGCTATGGGTCTACAAGACTCCAACTGGTTACGAGGCTACGTGGTTACAAGGCTACTTGGCTACAGGACTACGAAGCTACAAAACTATAAGGCTACAAGGCTACGAGACTACGAAGCTACAAGACTTTGAGACTACAAGCCTACAAGGCTACGAGGCTACAAGACAACTTGGCTACAGGACTACGTAGCTACAATACTAGGAGGGTACGAGGCTACGATGTTGCGAGGCTACAATAGGACCATTCAGCTGCGAGAGTTAATTTATCTCTTGCAAAAAAACATGTTGCAAGTAGTTTCAATATTGTCAACATTGTCGACATACGCTGTGTTGTACAGACTGTCGCTGTTTTATGTGGGATGCGGTATACTTACTAACAATCAAAAGAGGAGGGCTTCGCAAGGCCTCAAGGGAAAGGGAAATCCTCTTTCTAAGTTGTTTTAAGACAAAGTAATAGTCTGAGTAATGAATCTTTAATATTTTTTTTTGAATTCCAATCGATAAATATGTTATTTTTAATCCGGTAATAGTAATTCACCGATTAAGAAAACTCTTCATTTTGCATGTCTCATATCGAAAAAAAACATTGCTTGCAGCGATTATTTTCTCAGCATTAACCAGGAGCACACGGAGAATACCAACTGAAGTATTGCGAAAAATAATCAGGTGCACACGGACATAACCAGCCAAATATAGCCAAGAAGTTCAGAAGTTAAGGTTAATTTTTATTTATTTCCTAAAGTGTTTCTCAAAGTCAGTGCATTTTATGCGCTTCGGGTGGTTACGTACAATTATGATGCAATTCTCGCGCTGGCGTAGATAGTGTAGTTTTAAAAAAAATTAAGTGCCATTTATGCGCTACAGGTAGTTTTGGAACAGCTACCATGCTTTTGTATTAACCGAACCCAACTCAGGTTAGAGTAATTTTTATTCATTTCCTATAACTTTTTTCAAAGTCGGTGCATGTTATGCTCTTCAAATGGTTTTGGAACAGCTATTATGCAGTTATGCTGTTTTTATTTCATAAAATTTACCGTAAACATTTATTATATCCATTTTAGTCACACAATCTCGTTTTCCGTGATTTACTTCTGATTACACAATGACACGGAAGCTGAGAATGATCACGTAAACAGAGACGGAACGGAGTATCTACAATGAATACGGACACGTACGGGTTACTTCGGCAGTGCCCATCTCTTCCGTTCACGTTACTACGTGGGACAATAGAAATCGAGTATTTTAGAAATGTTTGTTTACATGTTATGTATGTTAAAAATTGTTTCAAGGCGCAGCGTTCTATCATTTTGTGGTTTATTTATATTATATATGTAAATCATGACCTTGGTATATTTTCAAAACTCAAATTTTTGACGTGATAACGTCTTATAAATCCACGAACGCCGGCTGCACGCACGAAAAATTGTCACGTTCCGCCTGAACCGAGCGTGCAAGAACCGGCCAACCACAGTGCGAGAAAATCTTCTATAATATCAAAAACAGGTTAAGGCGGGCTTTCTTAACTAATTGTTAGTGATTTTAATTTAAAAAATTATATAAATTAAATTTGCAAAAACTCTTAATATTATTTGAAAATTTAAAAAGTATGCAATTTTTCATCAATGTTTTCTAATGACGTTATCACGTGAAATTATCGTCCGTAAACCGACTTTACAGACAACACCACCTTTTTTTAAACTTGATTTATTGTTCAAAGAAGTGAAATTCTGTTTGAGTGGTTGCACATGGTGGAAGCAGCAGACGCGATAGTGAGATGTTCCTGGAGACAGAACAGTGCGAGAAGGAGCGGCCACCAGCTGCGGGCAGAGCTTCCCCCGCTCCCGCCAGGGCGCGCAGAGGTCGCCGAGGGACGCCAGTAGTTCCCGCGCAAGCCGGGAGGTGGCGCCAGCGGGCGGTCCCCCGCCGAGCACGTGGCGTCGCCCCTGCCGCGCGGGAGCGGTGGTGGGGAGAGACCGCAGTGATTAGCGGCGCGGTGGTGGGGAGGCGGCGGCGCGTGGAGGGGAGGAGTAGGGGAGGGGAGTGCCGCGTGGAGGGGAGGAGGAGGAGCAGGATATCGGCTACGTCTTCAGGAGCCGGGCAGTTGCATGCGAGTGTGAGAGCGCCAACATGCGAAAGGTACTTCACCTAACAGTGCAATACCATTCATGTTTCGCTGAGGAAACCGAACTTAACGTTTTACCCTTTTATAACTTTCGTATTTTAGAGATTATTCGTTACCGAAACATAAACCTAACCTTAAATAAACGTTTGTTATAAATAAATATATATATTAACTATTATACCAATAAATATTTGCTAACGTGGTAAGGAAACCATTATTGTGATATCTCAGACACCGTTATATATACCACAAACTGCAGGTTCGAATCACGATATGTCAATTACACTCTGAAATTAGTATTTTAACTAACTGTAGATCACAAAATAAAAGATTTGTTGTATGTATGAAGTGGGAAATAACTGTGACGTATTCATAAAATTATTTTTCACACAAAAAAAAATCATCACTCGAATAATTACAACCAATGTAGGTACCTATGTATACTCCAACATGCGAACTGACTTTTTTAAAAGGAGTTTCTTTACTTTCTAAAACTTCTTAGAACTCTTCATTTTCAGCCTCCGTGTGAGGTTTGTGTTCACAAAACTCGAAAAGTTTTCTATCATTTGACTTGAAACTTTGACAAATTGTTGCATTTCAATACGCGAATGTTTTTATGATAAAATTTTCAAAAAAAAAAAAAAAAATAACGGAAATTTTTCTGGAAGTCCGTCACTTTTAAAGTAAGTAGTGTGAATTTGAATATTTAGGTGACGGTTAGAATAAACATATAACTACGGGTCTAAATTTTTTTAGAAGAAAATAATTGTTTTAATATAATTTGTATACGTTTCATTTACATTCTGCTAAATGTAGTTTAGAACCTAGTTATCTCTGGAAGGTCTAGCGAGAAAGGAGATAAGACTCTTCACTGATTGAATATATTTTCTTTGGAATGCGAACTCAAAAAATAAATAAATAACTCAACGCTCTCTTTTGTTTTCGCTTGCCATAATAGTAGACCTACGCGTTTTACGAGTTGGCTCACAAGAAGTTATTGGAAGCATTAGATGATACATTGAAAATCTTGAGAAATACTCAGGTTAAATTTGGTGGAGCATTGGTGTTACTATCCTGTGACTTCGAGCAAGCTCTTCCAGTTATACCTCGCTCAATACCAGTTGATGTATTGAATGCCTGTTTCAAATATTTAACTTTTTGGAGCACAGACATAAAAATGCATTTAACAACAAATAAGAGAGTTCAGCTTCAAACCAATCCAACAGCTGATATATTTTCCAGGCAATTACACGAGTTCGGTGACGGCACGGTAGCCTACCTACAAATCCAGAAACAGGAAAAATCACCTTCCCATCTAATATTGGCAATATCATGAATTAAAAAGAAGAATTAGTAGATAAGGATTTCCAAAACATCGAAACAAATTTTCTAAATCACCCATGGTCAAGTGTCTGAACAGAATTGCAGGTGAAACAACGGCATACAAATCCATTGACTCCGTGATAAACCACAGTGAAGTAGTGAATTTACCAACGGAATTTGTTAATTCGCTCGGCGTTACCGAATTACCGTCACACATTCTGGATTTAAAAATTGGAGTGCCAATGATACTACTCCGAAACATCAGTCAGCCAAAGTTATTCAATGGCACACGATAAGTAGTTAAAACATATGCGAACAATCTAACAACTGCTTCCACTAATACCACTCATTCCAACCGAAATCAAGTTCAAACGTCTTCAATTTCCAATACGCCTTGAGTTCGCTATGACTATCAATAAAGCGCAAGGGCAATCTTTGCAAAAGTGCGGTTTAAATTTAGTAAACGAATGCTTCTCTCAGGGAAATTATACGTTGCCTACTCAAGAGTCGGTAAACAATGTTATCTTTATTTTTATGCAGAAAACGGACAAACCATAAATGTAGTACATCCACCAGCTTTAAAATAAAATAAATAATTTTGTAAAAATATTTATTCCTTCTACTTTCATTTCACAGCAGCGCCACAGAAACTCAAAGCAGGGTATTAAATTGAATTAAATTTAATTGAATTCCTTCAAATGAATTTAATTTCATTTCATTTTTATATTTTATATTGAGCCACAGTGAAGCGTGTCCGGGTATAGCTTGTGTGTTTGTGTGTGTGTGTGTGTGTGTGTGTGTGTGTGTGTGTAGCACCCTTTTTTCGTGATACTTAACAAAGTTACGTTTTATACTTACGTTTTTGTGAATTAACGATTAGGAGAATTAAATGATTTACATAACTGAAACGTGTTTTGGGTTTGCATGAAATCCTACTAGCTAAGTTATAATATTGTTTGAGAAATTTTCAGAAATTTTTATTTTATCTTAACTGTCTGTTAACCCACGTTGAGGATTAGGAAATTCTAGATAAAATAAAATAAATATTTCTGGATTTTAATGTAACCATCAGTAGAATTTCTTTTAAACCTAAATATTTCAGTTCTGTATTACTTTTTATTATTAAATTTGGTAATGCTCAAAAAATTTACAAAATATAATTCTTGTTATGACTACGCGAAAATTATATGCAATTAGAACTAACTATAGGTACCTGTAATATTTTCATTTAGTAAATGTTAAGTCACTCAAAACGTCTACAAGTTGAACCATGTTTGTTGTAAGTATTAATAAACTTGTAGTTAAAAAACTAAATAACTGCCTTTTTATCGTTGAATGAACTAATAATTTAAAAACAATTTAATTTAAGTTTTGGTCCAACAGCGAAATAATGCACCACAACTCTGTATAACTAAAAGCGTGAAGTGCTCTCTACTTCTCTTTTCGTAACGTCTATATCCTAAAACTTTAGTGATTTAAAATTTAAGACTAATGATATCCAACACCCCATTACTCATTTTAAGTTCATTATTGTTATTAAGTTCATATAGTCATTTTCGTATTGACTTAATCTTAAAATTTTCGAATAGACTATAGCCTATATTAAAATTTTCGTATTGACTAAATCATAACATTAGTGATAGAAAATATATTACAAATCATATAGTTGTTACTGATAGACAATTTAAGACAAATTATATCAAGCACCCCACGCTTTTAGTTATACAGAGTTGTGGTGCATTATTTGGCTGTTGAAAAAAAAATTTAAAAGAGGGTTTATTTATTTATTTTTTTAACTATAGGTTTATTTTACTCTAATTAGTCTCAAAATAAAATAAAAAATATTGAATATGAGAAATTTAAACAGATTAAAAACAAAATATGAGTGTTTGAAGTCTTTATTTGTTACAATTAACTTAAAACTGGTCATTAATGTTTACTACCACAGAACTGCAGACATTAATTCATTAATAGAAATTAAGACAAATAGAGTTTTAGCTTGCTAGTTAAAAATTATTATGAATTTAGATAACAAATTTTGTGGTTTTGAAAAACTAATTTAATGGAAGACTGTTCTGAATCTGTGAGTTCTATGACCGTCTTTAAAGTGTATGTATACCGCCTTTAAAATTGGTAGGGATGTTATTTACGTTACACACACATTAGTAACTGTTTTCCTAAAATCAGCCTCCAAGGCGGGTTACGGGAGCGTTAAATATTTTAGGGCTTTACCACCTCCACCCCCACATTTTCCATCACAACCCGACCTTTTGGATCGGAAACACTCCAAATCAAAAAAAGCATTAAAATTTACCTTTTTTGAAATGTTGGTTGTTTAACCCCCACCCTCTCCCCCCACTTCAATGGTGGATCATGCCCCGAACTCATGGATAGACAAAAATACTGGGTATTACCCATAGCTTGAAATAAGTGGTTTTTTCGACCCTCTGACCCCCCACTCCCCCTTAAATTTATGGACATCAAAATATTGTATTGTCAGAAGTTCTTCATATGTATGCAAAATTTCAACACATTCTGAATGCGAATAGTGGTTAAAAATTGAATGGAAATGTTTTATTTTATAGTCCTTTCAAACATACAGGTGAAGCTAATTATAAAATAAATAAAATAAAAAAGCGTGGTATTAATATTTTAAAACCTACCAAACCGTATTAAAAGAAAATAGATTTAAAGTTTATTTCCTCGTTACAATTAATCGAAACGGCTGATTTCAGTCCGATAATTTCAGGATTGTACTCTCGTTTAAGACATGGGGTTGTGAAGTGTTTTAAATTATAATGTTACATTATTTAAGCTTGTGATCTACCCCTTAAATAAAGTGACATCGATTTAATTTTAAAAAATAATAAGAAAAGTATGTGTTCTTAGTAGAGCCGTACAGATTTATTTGGTACAAAAATTAACTACATTATTCAGAGAAGAGATTGCCCACTTTAACATGTTTGAAAAATTATATTTTTATGTTTAAAAAATGTATATTAATATTTGTGAACATGGGAAACCATATTTACAAGTAGGTACCTATTCATACCTCAAATTTGGGCAATCAGTTACAAAACTATTAAATAGTAGCCTATATCTAAGTATAAAATATCAGAAGCTATGATATGGAGTAAATTTTTCTACCCTTAATGTAGTTCTTAAAGGCAATTAATTACAAATATGCTGGCATAGAGGGCACATAAATAGAAAAGCCTAAAGGTTTAGGTAGATTTTGAAGTACCTATTTGTTCTGTAAAGGGTTTTGGAAACTTCTATAAACTCCTGAAACATTTTGAAAACTTATTTAATTGTATATGTTCTCCAATATTCCAAACTCATCGATTAAACATTTTGTCATATTCCATGCAGCGAAAATATTGAGAACGTTTTTAATGAAATGAATCCACCACCAAATATCTTAGAATGAAATTCATATAATGCATACTAATTTAAATGTACAATTTTTTCCAACAGTATTTTTTATCTCTTGCACTTATACGTGATTGTAAAAAAAATATTTAGGCCAAGATTTAAATAACTTTAATATTGATTTAAATACATTCGAATAAATTCGGTACGAAGGAAGTTTTGAATTTTTTCTAAGTTTCAACCCCGGTTTATATGGTAATAGTTCGTTTTATCAAAAATTATTTCAGCCAAAGGCGTTAAATGAAGTTTAGGATTTTGACTTTAATATATTTGAACACTAGTTATTTCCACCGCTTACAGAATTAGTTGGTACATAAAAATTTACTTTAGACAAAAGGTTTGAACAATATTTTAGAAATTAAACATAGATAAGAATGGATTCGAAAGTGTACATATTATGGAAGATTTATTTATTTTCTTCATTCAACCCCAGGTTTATTCAACAACCTCTTGCAGTTATAGCGTGTAATATCAAATATTGTTTGAGCCAAAAGTTTTAGATAAAAATTATAATTTTTGAAAACAATTTCAAATGATTAGATGGTGTGATTACTAAGGAAGTTATAAATTTCATTTCTGAATTTTAGGCCCTATTTATCCACCCGTTTCAGTTATGGTTGGTCGTATGAGAAACATATTTCAGACGAAATATTTTTGTTTTTATAGTAAATCTGAACGTATTTAGTAGTGTACATGGTACGGTAATCATGAATTTTTCAATATTCTACCGCTGCATTTTAAACCCCCTTTAACAATGACTCGTCTCGTCAAAAAATTATATCAAACAAAATTTTAGATAAAATTTATAAGATTGATAAAGAATTTGAAATGATATGATTATGTACTTACTAAGGGCGTTCCAATTTTCTTTTAATTCTACCCGTTATTTTTTCAACCTCTTGCACGAATTTCTGTCTAATCAAAAACATTTTGTGTCAAAAGTTTTTGATAAAAATAATAATATTAATAGAAAATTGAACGAATTCCATGTTGTTCTTATGAGGAGTTACGATATTTTTATCCACCACCCTTGTTTATTCAACCCCTTGCAGTTATGGTAGTTCGTATCAAAACTTTATTCAGACAAAAGATTTTGGTATTACTCCTATGAGTTATAATACATTAAAACGGATGTGATATTTTATATATTATGGGAGTTACAGCGATTTTCCTGTTTTTCAAAAACTTTCCCGATTTCTACTCCTTGGATAGGATATTGTACATTAACAAACTCAACCGAGATTTTTCACTACTAGATTTTATCTATCAGATTGGAAGTGATTCGTGAAAAATTGCGACAAATATCGTGATATATATAATTATACATATATCAACTTTTTAGTTGACGAAGGTTTTGGGGTACCTATATTGACCATTAAGCGAAAAGCTATATAAAAAATTTCCGAAGTTCGCACCATGGAAACGGTAAATAATGGAAAATAATGGTAAATAAAATTTTTTTTATGATAAAGTAGTTTTTCTCCAAGGAGTTATAATACTCTACGTTCCAACGTATGTAATATTTTATATATTAAGTGAGCTATAGCGTTTGTTCTGTTTTTCAAAAAAACCGTCCAGATATTTAACTCTTTGGTCGGATATTACCCATTAACAAACTCGACCGTGATTTTCCACTTCTATAGATATTTTATGTATCAATTTGGAAGGATTAGTGAAAAATGATGGCAGTTATCGTGTCCATAAAAATGTGATATAGCATATATACCTATAGTTATATAACTATATATAAACTTTTAAATTAACGATGTTTTTTGGGCCTAGGGCCCATGAAAATAAATAAAAAAACCTTTTCCAGAAGTCGCACCTTTGTAACGTCTACAATATGTAGTATTTCTTTTAAATCTACCTAGAACTGGCCAAACGCCAATTATTGCTCAGTACAATAAATTGATGTAATTTAAGCCCAAATAAGTTTTAATTTAGTTTTCTATTTTCCCTCATAACCTTTAGCTATGTAACAGAGTTTTACTTTAATACAGAAATTTACAAAAAAAGTATAAATTAAAACTATTTTACAAAAAGAAATATATGTATATATTTTCAAATTGATTTTGTATGAACATAGAAAGCTTTATGGAAAATATCTTCGTAAGAGTTTTATGAAATACCCAGTACCTGTGCCCTTAAGTTTAGTCCCTGCTTGAATTCCCATCAACATCATAATCAACAACAAAAAAAGAACATTAACATTACTCATAAAACTGTTTTCAGACCATTCTTCACAATGAAATAACTATTAGTCAATCGTAGAGTTCACGTACAGAGACAATCACCACTTCTCTAATATTACAGCTTTTATAGAAGTGATTCAATCAATAAATATTTGATATAGCTGTACACTTAAAGCCTAAGTGTTTAGGTAATCAAAACGTGTATTTTGTCCCCTTTTTATATACGTTTAAATCATAAAACAACAAAATCCAAAGCCCAAAAGCGGATATAATATGTTTAATCTAATAGGCTGTAAGTATGCTCACTTCCTACGTGAACACCGGTTGCATTCGCTATGCGATTCGATTACTTTAAACAGGAGAGGGGTTTTATTAAATTACCAGCTGCTTCGTTGGTAAACATCGATAAGATAAATTTATTAATTTAATTAATTGCTGAAATCCTGTGGCATTAAGAACGCAAAAATAAATTATTTTTTAATAATTTATTTATAAATTTTATTTAATAACTTGTTCGGATCAGGTCACACGTATTTTAAAATATATAATTTTTACAGTTCTAAATTTACAAGTTAAATTAACATATATGTACTTATTTTTAGAATAAATTAATTTTTTTTTAAATTTGGGAATCATTAACATTCACAAACAATGATAATTTGACGTTTTGAATCCATGTAAAAGTATGTTTGTAATTTACTCACTGTTCCATTTTTAGTAGACATAATTATAGAAATGTGTGTAAGTAAACAATATATTTAAGTCAAAATTTAAGTTAATTATTTTACTCTTGATATAACGAAAATGAACTACTGTTATAACGCGATAGCTGTATACTTACAAGGTAGAGAAGAGTACCCAAACCGTAAATTATCAATTAACTTCAATCACGCTGGTTAATATTTATTTAATGACATACTCTTTGTTTTCTATTCAGGTGCATTCCGTAAAAATGATAATTTCTGTGTTTCAAACAGAGAATCTAAAAAAAATATGTAAATCATTCAGATAATTTAATGAAAAAGAAAATGTCATGTGCGAAAATGAAGTTAACTATTACGGTATTTAATATGGAGTCGATAGTGACAGGCCTTGAAATACAGTTATTTAAGCAAATAATTTTTTTTTAAATGCAAATAGTTTTAAGAAACAATTTTTGTTTTGTGATTTTGGTGTTTTAATTTTATTAAGTTTTTGATCCAAACAAATACGTCTCATGGAGAAGGTCGTTTAGTATCGGCTGAACCTTCTATGCTTCGCAAACCCTTGCGTGGATTCAGTCTTCAAGGGTTTGTTGTAGAGTTCGCGTTGTTAATAATCCTGAATAATCACTTGCAATTTCTTACTTAAATGTGATTAATTCGGGCTGTTAACGTGACGAATCGCTGCTCTCTCTCTCTCTTGTAAGGGTTTCACATGTTTCAAGCAGGCATGGCATGTGCGAAGCGTGGGGGGTTAAGGGGGTAAGGAGAGCAGATCATTAACAAGGCATGATCCAGGATGTGTACCCCCCCCCCCCCCCTTTTCAAAGGGTACACGTCTTCCCTCCAAGTCTAACTCCGCCAAGCTGTCCCCCTGCGAAGAGGAAGTTTGTGCCCAAGTTTCCTAGCAAGCATCTGTCGGCGGAGGAAGTCCCCCCCCCCCCTTCACCCTTCCCACTGGTAGGCAACTTCCGTCACTGCCCCTCCATGTCCGGCCGAACAGACGTGGAAGGATGAGACCATCTTCCCGTCGAACACAGTGTAACTCAATGCCAAATATTTCATCTCCTCGCCATCGCTATTGCTTAAAGGCATTTGCTGTTTTGACTTACATACATACCACCGAAGATGATATACGTACACTGTAATTTGTTTTTAAAATGGAACAGATATTTTTTGACGTGACAACGTCTAATAAATCGATGAACGCCGGCTACACGCACGAAAAAGGATGGCTCATTGTCCCATTACGCACATTGTCCCGTTACGCTTTGTCCCGTTACGCTCATTATACGCTTGCGCCGCATCTGTCTCTGTTCCACTCGATTGGAACAACCATCGATTTGACTTTTTCGAGGCACATTAAACTTGAAACACTCCCATTCGTTTCCTACTTTTCCTATCATCGTACTATCCTTAACAGAATAACACAGATTGGAAGAAGTTAAATAGCAAACATGTATAAAAGTTATAGTTAAAATAATCTCTTCGTAAAGTAATAAACATACCTATTTGAATTAATGAGTACAAATAAAAGTAAATTTATCAAATCAATTGTAGATTTTCTTTCACTCCTAGTATGTATCCATACAAAATAGTGATAATTCAATAAAACTGATTCAATTATATTCATAAAAGTATGCAACCATTTCATCATTTTTTTGTTATGACGTCACGTTAAACTATCGTCCGTAAACTGACTTTACAGACAACCAATTTTTTTTATGTTAATATACAGATATTTGTATTTTTTTTTACATTTACATTCAAACAACTGTATCACCACAAAAAAAATCGTTGGCAGTAATAGGTTCTGATTCCTTCCATAGCTTTCCGGTATAACCTGCGCTTATTATTGAGGATTATGAAATAAATTTAAGGCCAACTATTGAATATTCGATTGTCTTTTCTATGGTTGAAAAAATTATGCTTGAATGAAACCATCACTAAAATAAAATTATGCACCAAATATCGTAAGAAATAATCAATATTATTTCGAAAAACGTATTACATACATGCAAAAATAACCATTGCCATGTTTTGTACAAATTTACAATATATTTCTTGTTGTATTACAAACCATTTCTTGGCAACAGGTTTCCAAAGTATCATTTTGTAAAATTACAGAAATATTTTTTTTCTGTGTAATAGATATAAGTTAAGTATTTACACGCATGGAAACGCATGGACAAGAGCGTGACGTTTTAGAGCTCTAAACTTAACATTAGACAAACATCTGGTGATTAAATTGGTTACCCAGCTAACTTCCAGTGCTTGAAAGCTATCGGACGAGAAAATGAAATCACCAATTATTCTTATGAGCCCGATCCTTCTGGTGACCATTTCAGGAACTCCCGCATCTCTCATTGGCCCTTGTTTAATCATTTTTTTCTGTAAATTTTATAGAAGAATTCTTTGTTGAATAGTTTCTATAATATTTCTTGTATACAGCGAATTTGTAGAATACATTATAGTTAAATGTACGGAACTTATGTGTAAGGTTTATACGAAAAGCAAGTTAGTCTTCTGAGTTATGATAAGCATGAGTTACAGCATATTCAGTAGAAGCTCGATAAACAGGGTAAATTTGGGGGAGCGGGGTTTTATCAACACGTATAAGTGGAAATCATGGATAACTGTAAATCACAGATGTTTTAAATCAAATGTATTTAGGTTATACAATACAACAAAATTTCGTAAGTTATTTATACAAAACAAATGTGCAAGTATTTCTGGCACTAATAATTGATTCTTAAAAATTGTTATGAATGAAAGTAGGGAGAGCGTGCCGACTCTGGAACATAGACGAGGGGGGAGCGGGGTAATCCGGGGATTATCCCATTTTTTATGGTTTTTTACGCTTTTTTTATGGTTTTTTATGTGCAAATCCAGTTTTTTATGTGCTAATCCAGTGACTAATCCGCATATCCGCAAATCCGCAAATCCGCAAATCCGCAAATCGCAAATTCGCAAATTCGCAAATTCGCCATTTTGTACTTATTTCTAGAAATTTCCACCAACTTAGAATCGTGATGTCATGATTCTGTGTCGTCTGCTGGGGGCCGCCACCTTGATTTCTTCTGGCCGCCATCTTGTTTCGTCTGCTGGAGGCCGCCATCTTGATTTCTTCTGGCCGCCATCTTGTTTCGTCTGCTGGAGGCCGACATCTTGATTTTTCCTGGTCGCCATCTTGTTTCGGCTGCTGGAGGCCGCCATCTTGTGTGACGTCATATAGTTCTGTTGGTCGCCACCAGGTAGCAGCAGGTATTATTTTATTTTAACTAAAATATTTTCAGTGCCGAGGCTGGGATTCGATCCATGGGACGTGAAAACGTCCAGGATGTCGTGGTTACGAGGCGGACGCCTTGACCACTAGACCACGAGACCAATTGGAATATGGTGGAATAAATAATCTATATATGCTACGTACTGACGGCAAGTTTATGATAAATGGGGGAGGGTGTTTTTGCCTTCCTTAATGCATAACTAAGACGCCACATTTGAAATTAAAAATTATTATACAGCCGCCATCTTTAATTCCAGCACAGACTACCAGATGGCGCTAAATTCAAAAATTAGTTGCCAGAGGTGCCGCCATCTTGATTCTCAAGTTGGCTACCAGAGTGTGCCACCGTCGCCATCTTTATTTCATATTTCAGCTGCCAGGGCGCAGCACCATTCGATAGGTCGAATGCTAATCGATATATTTACTTTTATTTCATATTTCAGCTACCAGGGCGCAGCACCATTCGATAGGTCGAATGCTAATCGATATATTTACTTTTATTTCATATTTCAGCTGCCAGGGCGCAGCACCATTCGATAGGTCGAATGCTAATCGATATATTTACTTTTATTTCATATTTCAGCTGCCAGTGTGCAGCACCATTCGATAGGTCGAATGCTAATCGATATATTTACTTTTATTTCATATTTCAGCTGCCAGGGCGCAGCACCATTCGATAGGTCGAATGCTAATCGATATATTTATTTTATTTCATATTTCAGCTGCCAGGGTGCAGCACCATTCGATAGGTCGAATGCTAATCGATATATTTACTTTTATTTCATATTTCAGCTGCCAGGGCGCAGCACCATTCGATAGGTCGAATGCTAATCGATATGTTTAGTTACAAGTGTTGCTACCAGAGGGCGCAATATTTAAATTTAAAAAATATTACAACCTTTAAACAATTCTCCGCCATCTTGGATTCAACAGCCCCACCATCTTGGAAGCACATGATACACCCAAGGACTCGTTCCAATACATGCACAGAGTGCACCGAAAAGATTGTTCCCTTACATGCACAGAGTGCACCATATTGAATGATCATTATATGTGTTCCTTTATATGCATCAGAAGCAGGCATAAGAAATATTTTCTTATAGGCATACTTTGGTGTTAGCTTTCCTGTAATGCATTTAATAATAGTGTAAGCTCATTATTATTATTTAGTGATAGTGAATTTATAACTATGATGTGTAGTCTCATTCTCTTCATCTCGACATGGCGGAAGATTCTCTGGAGTGTAAGCTGAAAAAAAAAACTTGTGTTTGAATTTATAGTGGTATGCTGCTTTCCACATCACCTTAGAGACTATGTCTCAGGAGGTACAGCATTAGATGCGTTAACTCCTTTTTTTTATACATGGCGAGTTTCCCCGAGAGGCCTATTTTCCATGTTTAACAAGGGCGCAAGCATTATGCTTCACCGTCACTCTCTCCCAAGCCGCTGTCCACTCCATCATCTGGCTCCACTTGCTCTTGAGCCTCCATTACAGCTTCAAAGCATGCTATAATACCGTTGTAAAGGTATGTTAGAAACTCGTATTCCTCTGGAAATGCAGCGAACAAATTGATCGCGGAGACCTCTAGATGGTGTACTATCGCATCTATATTCATGCCGATGCAAGCATGAAGCGCATATTCAATGCAATCGCGCATTTCCTCAAAAGCAGCCATGTTCATTATGGAATTGTCAGAGACAGAATGAAGACTATAGTTGACCTGGTCTTGACGGAAAGATGACATGCAACCCCGATGTCGCGCTACACATTCCAATGAGGCGCCCAGCGCGGGCTGACGTCACAGCTTGTTGATCCCAAGCTGCAGAGTGCTGGGTCGTGTTCAGGAAGTAGTCCACACATTATAAATACATTGCAGGAATAGAATCTCAACAACAGCCCACACAAACGATTCCATAGAATATGCTTCGATTGAGAACAAGCAATAAGGAAAAATAAAATGTGTATATGTAATCTTAAACTCCCATATCCTTTCTCTTTACCCATGTCCTCACGGTATCGGGAAACCCCTTCCAAGACACCTGGAATCTTTCACCACGCTTTCGATGAATTTTATTTACCAAGTATGTATCGGGGTATTTTGTAATTTGAATTTCTGAAGCATAAAAAACACCTTGTATTTCATTTCCATCCATATCACTCAAGTTATACACACGCGGAAAGCTGGACCTCATAGCTGTTACTTTAAACACTTCGTGAGACCAATTCGGTGTAAACCCCTTTTCAAAAACTTTCTTGTTTCGTGACACGCGTACATGATCCCCCACACGAGCCTTAGGTTTTCTAGGGTCAATTGTCTTTACATATTTGTAAACACTTTGTAGCAAAGAGTCATCCTTCACTTGATTCGGAGCCATGCCAATGGTGCGGTGGAATCTGTTATTGTAGACACGTAGAACTTGTGGTAAAATTTTAAGCCACTTATAATTTCCTTGAGCTGAAAACTCGCGAAAAAGCAGCGATTTTAGAGATCTATTAAACCGCTCTACCACACTTGCTTTAATCTCACTGTGAGTGGAATAATGATTAATATTTTTTCTTTTCATAAGAGCTCTGAAAGTTGAGTTATAAAATTCTGTTCCCGCATCACTTTGAATACTTTTAAAACTTCCTGCTTCTTTCAAAATACTTCTCATGGCAGCAGTAACCATCACACCTGTCTTTTGTTTAACTGGAACTGCATAAGCACGTTTGCTGTACACATCTATGGCAGTCAGGATGTACTTGTAACCACTGTTCACTTTACTGTATGGTATCATTTCTACCAAATCAATCTGTAGTAAATCATGGAGTCCATATGTTAAAACCTTTCTGCGAGGAAATATAATACGTTTGCCTCGGTGAAGCTCGTATGCAATCCCACGCTGTGCGTCGCTCATTTTGCAATGTATCCTGATTCTTGTAACTCTTCAAGTATCGAAAGGATTTCGTTATTGTGTCTGGTGTGGCCAGAAGCCTGCGAGGCCATTAACAACCTGAGTCGATCTACTATCTCGTTCGGATCATTCCAATAAATGAACTCTCGTTTACGACCTAAATCCAATGTTTTATGTAACAATCCACTTCCTCGTTGCTGCGAACCAATATGTGGAAACAGTTGCTTAATGATATCAAATTTCGCATGTGACGTGCTTTTATAGAGATTTGTTGCAGGATCATTCTTTTTAAAATAAGCATTTGTAAGCTCTAGTAGATTACCATATTGTTTAAGGGCCGATTCCGAGTACGTATGCGGCTCTCTGCGAAATAAAAGTTCAAATAAACCAGGAGCAGGTTGTATTAGTTCATCTTTAACGCGAATCATATTGTTATCGTGAAAAAATACTTCCGTGTCTCCTAAAAACCAGCGGTTATGTCGTTTAGATACACCATAGGTTCCATCACCAGAGCGAAGGTTGTAGCTCTGCAAATAAGACTGCACTCCACCTAAAGAATCATCATATGGAACACCGTGATGTTTTAAAGGAATAGCGTTCGAGTCATCACTGTCGCTTGATTCTAAATATTGTTTCACAGTAGCTTCTTCCGCAGAATCCTGCTTCACAGTATCGATAGACTGTGCGAGCGATGTAGTAGGTCCAAGTTTATCCAAACGCGAATTAACAGACTTGAATATTTCTTCATTAATTGCATCCCTCTCCAAACGAGCTCGTTTGGCAAGTAGATACTTTGCACGAACATTTTCTATGACGCGCTCCAACTTACTAGCCTCAAGAGACATGACTGCAGAGTTAGCGATAGCATATCACCCTTTTATATACAACTAGCATCAATACGTGAGTGATCTAGGCATGTCTAGAGCTTGATGGTTTTGGAGGTACTGGTTTTGGAGGTGCTGGTTTTGGAGGTGTTGGTTTTGGAGGTGAAGGTTTCTTAGACAACACACCGCGAGAATATTCATCAGGAGTAATCGTCAAAACACCAACAGTGCGATTCATTTGTGAAAGCTGTTGTACAATTCCAGCATTAATTTTCAATACCATCTCAACCATGTTAGCATTTAGTGCATCATTTAGTTCCTCTATAAATGTTTGTGCGAATAAATCCAACCTGCTCTCCAACGAGGTGCACATATCACCCAACTTTGTCGACACAGCTGAAAGACTTTCATTTAATTGAGCAATTAAATGCTGTTCTTTAGCCTCCATATTGCGCAAGAACTCCATAATCCCCACTTGCACATCTCTTGTTACAGTAAGTGATCTGTTGATATCTGTAACTTGTCGTGTCATACCATCAGTCATCGAATGCAAAGCATGTGTAAAAGCCCCGCTTACTGCGTCAACATACTTCTTATTAGCAGCATCACCATCTTGTTTAGGATCACCAACTCTCTTCAAATGTTTCCAGCTTAAGTCGCAGTCCCCTTCACGAGTAAACGTCATGCATGAGTCGTGCGATCGTTTAAGTCCACCACCACCGAACTTTGACATCATGATTCATGAACCTATCACAATAAACTGATCAAAACCACATCTGTAACGCCCTTTATGTAGAGGAAAATCTTTAGCTATCACAATGAAACCATGCTCATTAGGACTGTTCCAACAGTGACTGCAAAGAGTTTTAAATCTCTCAAAGCTCATATCTGTACCGACATGGTCGGAAAACACATGTTTTAGATTAAGATCGTCCATTTTAAACAAAATTATTAGATTACAATTATCTCGCACTAATTGCTTTCGGGTTTGGGTATAAGTTTGTACCAAGTAGAAACAGTCGATCTTGTGGTGTCGCCCCATAGAATAATACTTTTGAACAATGCTTTGTTTATCACAAGCAACATCATCGAAGATTAGCACAGAGTTGGGGAGAGCTTGACTGGGGTCTAAAACATCAGCATTTTCTCGAAATTTAAAAAATTTCACTCCCCCGACATTTTCCAGCACATGGGCTAAACGTTGATATTTTGGTTGTTCTAGGGACTTGCTATATAAATACACATTCTCAAAACGTATCCCATTGGGGTGTTCTAGAAGTGAAAGAATAAGACAAGTTTTGCCAGAATTCGAAGGACCTGACACTATACACCGTATGGTATTTGGTAACAGAGATCCATGACGTTCTTCAGTTTTACTAAACACATCATCATCAATTAGTGAAATTGGTAAAGCGAGCTGTTGTTGAACAACCTCCATTCTTAATACTAAACCTAAACACTATAAAACAGTCATCCTTATAGTGAAACCACTCAGTGTCTTGATATGTCTTGTATGAGACGGAAGAGAGGTTCAGGCTTAGTTAATTCTGTTATAAATAAGCTACCATTCGAGGCACATCTTCCGGGCTACAATTTCTGTGGACCTGGCACGAGACTAGCCGAGAGACTAGCAAGAGGTGATCGTGGTGTGAATGCACTAGACGAGGCGTGTCGTCTTCACGATATTGCGTATGCGAATAGTAATAACTTGGCTGAAAGACATAAAGCGGATAAAATATTAGCTGACACGGCCGAGAAGATTAGAAAGTCTCCCGAAACTAAATTTGGACAGAGAGTATCCGCGTGGACCGTTAACAAGATTATGGGAGTGAAACGTAAGCTTGGTGCAGGTTTAAGATTTTCATCATCATCAAAGAAGAGAAACCGTAAATCTGTCAGGAAAGCCCTGGGGAAGAAGGGTGGTCTATTACCATTTATATTTCCAGCACTCGCTGCATTAGGCAGCTTAATTGGTGGAGCTGCGGGTGTTGCTAAAACTGTTTCCGATGTCCGGAGTCAGGCACGTATGCAAGCGATAGCACGTGCAGCAAAAAACGGTTCAGGACTTTATCTACGCCCCTACCCACAGTCGGGTGGTGGGGGAAAGCGAAGAGGAAGAAGAAGAAAGAAAAATCGCGGGAGCAGGAAGCGATAATCAAAAACTTACCAAAGCGAGCTCTTACAAACCTCGAGTTAATGAAGGCGATAAAAGAATTGAAAATACCATACTTTAGACAAATATACATGCGCGATTCGCTACCTAAGAAACCATTGCGTAATGAAAGTGCTATTTTGAATCTAGACTCATCCAAAGGACCGGGAACGCATTGGACTGCTTATGTCAAGACCGGTCCTAACGTTGAATATTACGATAGCTTCGGAGACTTGCCTCCACCAGTGGAACTGATACGATATTTAAACAAGTGCAACATAACCTATAATTATGACAGACAACAAAAGTTGCATTCATGGAATTGCGGTCACTTATGCTTAAGATTTTTAGTATCAATATATAAGAAGCATTAGTGTTATCATAAGCCACATATGCGACAGAGTGTTTATAGAGAGACCACACACAACGCGAGACGCAGTGTAAACTAGACAAAATGTCAATAACATTAATTTTAACTGGGAAGAGCTCGATTATGAGAACCTACTACTTCCCTCCCTTGCAATTGGATGGAGAGTGGACAATGGCATTGATCGATCTGACAACATATAACTCGATACCGAACATTGATGAAAATAATCAAGTTTTTCGATACATCGCAAACAATGAACATCATGAAATGAAATTACCAACAGGTGCATATGAAATAAGTGACATGGAAGCTTACATAAAACAGAACCTACCTGCAGATTCAACATTTCTATTACGAGGCAACCCCAACACCTTACAGTGCATAATGTTCAGCAAGAATATACATGTGGATTTTAGTGGAAAAAATACATTAGGTGAAATGCTTGGATTTTCTTCTCAAGTATACAAAGCAGGTGAGCTGCATGAATCGACAAATCCTGTAAATATATTCCCCGTGAATGTTATACGAATTACAAGCAATGCTGTGGGACACACATACTTGAATGGTAAATTAAACAATACTATTCATGAATTTTCCCCCATAGTACCTCCGGGATATAAGATAAATGAACGACCTACCACGCTCATTTATGTCCCAGTTACCGTTCAATCGATATCGGAGCTCGACATTCAAATAGTCGATCAGGAAGGACGCTTAGTTAACCTAAGAAAGGAAGAAATAACTCTAAGACTGCATTTGAAAAAACAATGGGAGTGAAATATTTTTCTAAGCATAAATGGAGCGGTTCAGGTGTGTCCTTATCCAGTAGACGACGAGACATCAAGCGGCTAACATCTGTTAACGTGAGATTCCTTAAAAAACTTGGATTTAGAGTTTATCCTCATGGAGAACACCGTTCTTGAAGTCGAGCAAGCACCACAATTTGAGGATTCTATTTCAAAAACTGAACTGCATATTTACAAACCATACTTAAATGGACCCTATGCCCCCAACTCTGAAATCCGTATAGTGATTCAAAATCATGATGCATACACAAACATCTCAAAATCCTTTTTGCGTATACGTGGAAAACTCGTAAAGGCAGACGGACGGAAACCGGACCATGCAAAGATTATAAACAATGGTGTATTACATATGATCAATCGGATAGGATTTGAACTGAACGGCGTTCTTATAGACCAGACCAGATCACTAGGAGTGGTATCTACAGTGAAGAATTATCTTTCACGAACTCGTGATGAATACGCCATCAGCAAAATGGAGGGATGGTGTCTCGAGGAAAACTATAGCTTGCCTCTAACAGCCGATGGTGTTTTCGAAATCTGTTTTCCGCTAAGCCATCTCCTCGGCTTTGCTGAGGATTATCACCGTATACTTCTAAACTCCAAACAAGAGTTAATTATAGTTTTAGAAAATACGTACATTAACTCGATCGTAGATGCGAGTGCGCAGCCTCAAGCAGTTAATTTAACCATAAACTCTATCGATTGGGCCGTACCACACATCCAAGTGTCTCCAGCGGAACGCACGCGACTGCTTAAGCTTGTGGAGAAAGGCAGAAATATAGATATAGCATTTAGATCTTGGTCTGTTGAAACATATCCCAGCATGCCACAAGCACAAAATGTCAGCTGGTCAGTAAAGACAAGCTTCTCGATGGAAAAACCACGATACATAATAGTCGGCTTTCAATCGGCTAAACATAATGTAATGGCTGCCGATAAATCGAGGTTTGACCACTGCAACATAAAGAATATAAAACTATTCTTGAATTCAGAAAGTTATCCGTACACGGATTTGGACATAAACTTCGACAATGGATTTTACTTAATCGCATATGATATGTATTCAAATTTTCAAGAGTCTTACTATGGAAAGCAGAATGCACCTTTGCTTGACCCTCATCAGTTTAAGGAACTGGCTATGTTATTCATGTTTGATGTAAGCCGTCAAGCTGAGAAAATACCTTTGAATATCATAGATTGCAAGTTGGAGATCACAAGCTCAGCCAACCTACCGATCTTAACACAAGCATTTGCAATAATATTGCACGACCGACTTGTCTCCTATAATCCACGAGACAAAGCTGTTAAAATACTGAGTTAAGCATAGTAGAGGCTCAGTCGTGTCTCAGCCACCATGAAGTATGTTAATCTGCAAGGATTTTTCTCTCAGTATGGCTTTATTACCAAGGAACTTAGCATCGCTGACTCTGAGGGGAACATAATTACGCGAACATTCAAACCGCCGTTTGAGTGGAGAGACATTAGTCGTAAATACCGGAGAAGTAATGCGTGGCTCACTAAAAATTTTCATAGTTTAAAATGGGAACACGGATTGTTTCCCTACAACAGTCTTTCCACCATCTTGACAACTCACTTGAGTGGAACTGTAATAGTTGCTGGAAGCGAACAGAAAAGATGGTTGGGTAAACACTGTTTCAAACACATGCACATAGTGGATGCACAAGAGGAATATGGCTGCCCGGCTTTCAAAAAATTAGACATAATGTATGCTCAAAATCGTGACAGCATAAGACCTGTATCGTCTCGCCGTAATGTCGCATTGCTTAGGGCTTGGATGCTAGAACACAGCGATCCTGGAATGTTGGATGACGCGCTCGAAATGGAATCAACAACAAGCGAAGCAACGGTAAACATGTCTGGACTGGAGGTGCTATAAATTGAGGTCATCGTCCCGGGGTACGACAGTCAGCGTACAGTTCGCGGTCGTGCGGGCGTAGACTCACTATATATTCAAGAAAAATGACGTTCGATCCATCGGCACGCTACGCAGACGTGTCACCCGGCTTTCGTCGTGTGGCATACCTTACCGGAGATGGAGAGTTCCACCTCATAGTCTGCAACTTCAATCATCACTGGAGCACCGATTGCGATCTGGAGGCTCCGGACTTTATTGAGACGCCCTGCAATCAGGTAGATTGTGTTGTGCACTACTTGAGACCCGACAGTAAATTTCCTACTACCTTAGAAGAACTTAAGGCAGCAGCCGCTACTGAAACTATAACCTCAGAACCAGATTATTCTGCAGTAAGGTGTGATTTGAGACGCAGCACGAACCCAGAGACAGTTGTGCATTGGGAGGAGAAGTGTGACGGTTATGTTCACTACACAACTTATGAAAACAGTGTTTGCTACGAGACATGTAGTTTCCTTCAGTGTAAACTTTATCGATTCACCCCATTCGCTTAAGTTTGAGAGCTAAGACAATACCTATGTCAGTCATGTTATCACCGCGATTCCATGATATAACTCAAAGCCAAGAAGATGCCGTAATAGATGAATTGTGGGCACCGAGCATCTTAACATGGGATGAAGCGACAAGATATTTTAATTATCCTCCTGATCCACGATCTAAAGAAATGAAGCCTTCGACTTTGTTTGACAATACCGAAAATAGATATCTTTACAAACGTGCAAGTCTGAACTGTGTTGAATTTCATGTAGAGTTCTATGAATTTGATATTGGATTGAGTAGTCTTCGATACGTTTATTTCGAACTTTGTCGCGAAAATACTCATTTCCGACTGAGGTGGCACGCTGATAGACCATACAAGTCCGTGACTCTCTTGACTGTTTTCGACTGTCAGCATAAAGACTGTGTAATAAATCTTAGTCATCCAATGGCAAAGTTTCCCTGTACTATTGATGAGCTCAAGACATCCCGTGACAGAGACTATGAAAGTACTTTCTCCGAATGGTGTACCGGAATTAAACACTATCGCCATAATCCCGCTACATGCATGTGGAACCCACCTCACGACACGCCTTGCAGTATTCATTTGTGTTCCTTGTCGAGAGGTCGTTTATTACGAGAAAACAAATTCTCGGTGTCGACGCATCTAAGCAAGCAACTATGGGGATATAGATAATGGACTGTTCTACGAGATGCTCTACTCTATGGAATTTCGTAATCAATTTATTCATTCGGATGGGCAATATATTTTTAAATAGGATCGCCGCTTCCTGGGTCGACAGTCGAGCTGAAACTGTGTCGGTGTGAGGATCTGTGCCAAGCAAGATGTCTAACTTTCATTCAAGAAAGAAATACGTGAGTGTAAATCCTGGTCTAGGCAGTGTTGATTACAGCGAGTGGAGTCAAGACAATTTAAAACACATATCGGAAAGCTGTGACGGCATGTTTCACTCGAAACAAATACTCGACCCAGGACCTCAAGACATACCATTTGAATTAATTAACTGCTCGGGTTATGGACAATGTATTGTTAACATGCTTCGACACGATACAGTGCTGCCTGCCACGAGTGAAGACGTCTACGCACACGCATTCAACCAGACAGCTACCCAATCGGTTCAGGTTATCCCTGAATGCATTCAAATCAGCCCTGATTCGCCAACATCCATCATACCTGTAGCTGAGCCAATCACCGAGGCGACACCGAAGTCCACCAGACGACAGCGAAAGCCTGCTGCCTCTCGCAAGAGTCGAACCAGAGATCTCAGTCATTTAGGACCGGTGAGTCAAGATGTCGGAGTTCAAACAGAGTCTAGTGCTTCCATACAAAGAACTGACGAGATGGCCCAGGTAGCAGTGCGCTCATTACTTCTAGAATTATTAAGCAAAGTATAATTGAATTTTTGTCACTTTGTGTATGTAAATGTTTCAGCTGAATACGTAAATATAATATTCTTTGTGTGTAAGGAAATGTTCAAGTTAGCATTCAAATCTTTTTTTTTATCGTCACTTTAATACTCTTTGTATGTAAATGTTCAGGTTTGTATGCAAACATTATGTGTGATTTTCTTGTAATATTTCAGTTTTGCATAAAGTTTTAAAATAAATTGTTAAAAGCATAATGCATATTTTATTACCGAAACTGTTTGCAACTTAAGTAAAGAACGTGTAAGTTACTGTATTTTTTATTAATACTCTTTTCAATTATATAATTTTCTGGTTTAGTATAATTTTAAAAAAAATGTATTCAAATTATCCATCAGTCTCTGCGCCCGCACGTTCACGAAATGTATGTTGACTACAATAAAACTAATGTGTAACCTCTGATTTATTGTTATGATTTAATTATTCCTCTGATATAAAATAAAAGCTAGCATTGAAACGTCCTGCCTTCCTGGGTCGACCAGCGGGTTGACGTGCGAGAGCCCGTGGATGAAGCTCTCTATTTTCAGAGAAAGGAATTTGTTTTTCCAGACAACTGTCGTCGCACCTAAGAGGTGTCTATATGCTGTCACAGACTTGGTTGACAGTTTCTGCAATCGTTGTAATGCATTACAACGATTGCAGAAAAATGTTTTCAGTAAGCTATAATAAAAAAAACATTAATTAAATTTTAATTCTGAAAAAAGTGAATGGTAGAAAATCTACTTTCTAAAACAAAAAAACATATAGTTTAACTAGTTTTCCATGATCACCATATTATTAAATGATTTTACCAAATATAATCTACTCAACTTTCTTAAATTAATAATTTTCAGTTTATAACTGTCATCTAAAGCCGACACACAGAGTAGGCGATTCCGCGAGAATTCAGGTCATCGCCCGACGCAGATTTATATATATATATACACCTGCCACAGAGGTCGGAAACCTCATTTGATCGCAGCCAGCCCTCGTCAGCCCTCGATACCTCCTCCGCAGAGAGACGTTCTTCTCCAGATAAGGTATGTGTTCTGTCAGTTCTGACTGACAACACGAGATGGAGTACATTCGTTTCGTTAAAACACGTTCGCGCACTGTGTTTACAGTTCTTATTTAACAATATGTCCACTATTTTAAATAAATAAACACGTTAAAACGGTCGAATTAAGCAATAACTAAATCCATGTATTTATATTACTTAAATTGTGTATTATCACGGAAAAATTACTAAACTCTATTTTTTTTGTTGCGATTATATTACTTTGAATATTATTCCTGTTTTCGCTTATTTATTAATGATTGAGAATCAACTTGTTTTCATAATTATTTTTACAATGGGATGCGTGTATTTAATATTTCTTTAATACATCTTTCATTCTGTTACTGAACGCTATGCGCGATTTATAAAAACAACAACCATTCGGAGCTCGTTCTTTGCTTGCAAACAGTTAAATAAATTTTGTCAAACTTTAAACAATATTAAGCGTGATATGAAGTTGATATACATTTGTTTTCAATACAGTATGTTCCATGTAAATAATAATTCTCTACATTCTCAGAATATACCGACATATAATTAATTTCTTGCACATTGTTTACATGTCTTAAGGGGAGCGAGTACCTTTTTTTATTGAAAAAATCAAAATTTCAAATTTATTTTATAAAAAAACTTAATTTCCTGCTGTTTTAAATGATGTATAACACTTAACATTTTGATATATATTTTTAGACCATAAATGTATTTGAAACATTGTGATGTTTCCATTTTTTGAGATACTGAAGGCCTGGAACCTTACAATGTTTGTTTTATGGTTTTATTTATTCACTGACAATTTTTATCACTATATTTATGTCTGCATTATTTCTAATTCCTATTACAAAGTTGGCAGCACATTCCTCAATATTATCCTAAGTTGGCAACACTTCAAAATTGGTTTTCTTTTGTTTGGGTAAACACTAACCCATTCATTGTTGTGTTTATTTGTGTTGGTGTAACAGTCATGAGTTTTATTTCATTTTATGATTATCTTGTGCTAACTGGTTAGTAGGACTACATTGTGTATTATTGTATCTGGTTACAATCATGGCAAGGATAAGGAAATTCAATCCAAAACGGACTTTCAGAGGTAATCAACATACAAAGGAACATAATTCTAAAAGTAGGTGTTCAGCATCAACATATACAGATTCTGTGCAAATAAGTCCAAAGAAGTCTTCTAGTTCGCAAAAACTGAAACATTCCAAACTTCAAAAAGATTTTGATGAAGAGACTGGTGTGAATGTCATTGTTGATTTAGAACTTATTTCTAGGTTAGTACAGTCTTCAGCAAAGTGTAAATATTGTGGTAGTGAAAATAGCCTTGTGGTGACTCTCGATGAACAGTTCAAATGTGGTTTGGCTCATAGAATTGTAATAAAATGTAGTATTTGCGACGAAAATGGACAAGGAATGAGTTCAAAGTGCATTAGAAATATGTATGAAATAAATCTGAGATATGCATATATGCACTTCGTTCCATTGGCAGAGGTAAAGCATCTGGGAAGATTTTTTCAGCTGTAATGAATTTGTCAGCACCAAACACAAAATTTGAAAAATACAACACAAAGCTTCTTGCAGCTGTTACTGAAGTTTGTGACGCATCTATGAGAAATGCAGCAAAAGAGGTTGTTATGGAAAATGAAGGAAAATCAGATGTGGCTGCTGCTTTTGATGGTACATGGCAAAAGCGGGGGCACACATCTATGAATGGAGTGGTGACTGTAACCTCTTTTGACACAGGCAAAGTGTTAGATTTTGAATGCTTCTCTAAATTTTGTACTGGCTGTGTTCACAAAACAAATGTACAAAATCCAGAGAAAATGGAGGAGCACAAAAAGGCATGTGCGGCAAATTACGAGGGCTCAAGTGGAGGTATGGAGGTTGCTGGAGCCACTACTCTATGTGCTCGATCTGAAAATAAACTTGGCCTGCGTTATGTTCAGTACTTAGGAGTTGGAGATTCTAAAGGATTTGCTGCTGTTCTAGGAAACAAGCCTTATGGAAATCATATTGAGATTACCAAGCTTGAATGTGTTGGGCATGTACAGAAACGTGTTGGCACCCGACTAAGACGGCTGAAACGTGATATGAAAGGACAAAAACTTAGTGATGGTAAAGGGGTTGGGGGAAAAGGAAGACTCACTGATGCTGAAATAGACCAGTTGCAGCGTTATTATGGCCAGGCCATAAGGAAAAATCTAACTGATACAGAAGATATGAGGAAAGCTATTTGGGCAACTTATTTTCATAAGAAATCAACAGATGCAAACCCTCAGCATTTCCTTTGTCCATCTGGTGCAAATTCTTGGTGCAAATTCAATAGTGCTAAAGCAAAAAATAAAGAAAATGAATACAGACACCAGAACTCACTGCCAGAAGCAGTTATGGATGCTATAAAACCAGTTTTCAAAGACTTATCCAAAATAGACCTCTTGAAGCGGTGTCTCCACGGGAAAACTCAAAATCCCAACGAGAGTTTCAACAGCACAATATGGCAAAGGCTTCCAAAAACAGTCTACATTGGGTTCCAGACCATGAAACTTGGGGTCGCTGATGCAGTGATTTGTTTCAATGAGGGTTCTGTTGCCAAAGCCAATGTTCTGGAGAGATTGAACATCAAAGCTGGGAAATTTATGATGAATGGTCTCAAGGAAATAGATGCAGAAAGAAGAAAAAAGGCTGACAAAGAAGTTGTAGAAGAAAATAAAAAGAAAAGAGTGAAAAGAAGGCTGGGAAAAAGGAAGAGGGAAGACAGCGAATGTTATTGTCCAGGAGGGTTTTGAAATGAAAAGGTGCACCTTCATCTTAAAACTTGATTTTCCGAAAGTGTTGTTTTTTCATGTTAAGGTACATGTTTCTCAAAAACTATTTGAGCTACAGACTTCAAACTTGGCACAAATATTTCTTTTTGCTATATAAGGCTATGTTACCAATCTGATAAAAATTAGTGTTATTTTACTATTTAAAAAAATTGATTTCTCATTTTAAAAAATAATAATAATTACTCTAAAATTTAAGATTTTTTTTTCTTGTGAACTAAAGGTGCTAATTTTACTATTCTGGTAGGGAAGTTGTAATGATGTTTGCTAAATAATTAGTAAAAATCGCAAGTTGGTAGGACCAGTGTAATTCAAAATAACTGTACCTAATTAAGGGTGGTTTTCCCATTTAAAATACATGTGAACCAAAAAAGGTACTCGCTCCCCTTAAACATTTTATATTTCTACATTATTTACAACTTGAAATACTTCACAAATAAATATTACAAGAAGTTTTCTCATGACATACAATTATTTCATATTTACACTTATTTTTTCAATACAAATTTTTACACATATTATGGAAAATAATAAGTGATGATACAGCTGTTGGTTTCAGTATATTAGAGCAAGCATCTTTTATTTATTTTTCAGGTTCTAACTTGTTGAGCGTATCCTTCTTTATTTTTTTTAAATTCCTTTTATAATAATGTCTTCTCCATACTCTAATAAGCGTGCTAGATTTGAGGAAAGCGAGCCTTCGATGTCTGAGCTCGATGAATCATCTATTGATTCATTGATTTCATCTTCATCATCATTTGAGTCAGTGATTTTATCGTCGGCTGATGATTCATCCAACCTAGAGATCGAAGACACGCCACCTCCCTCTTTGCCTAGCCTGAAGCCCGTAACTTTAGATTCCGCATTCCAGGGTCGACTTGTTGATTCCAGAATCGCGAATGATATTCCCCAGCCCGACCCCAACATTAATAGATTTCTCTCCAGGTGCAGGGAACCCTTTCTGGACGTAGTGGGTGGCGTTCTCCGCCCATTCAAAATTTATCTTACATTGGCCGCGGTATTTATTAAGGAGGATCCTGTGCAGGGGCCCATCAGTGATAGCTTCCACTTCGCCTCCAAAAGTATCCCTGTTTTGTTAAGTGAGGACCTAGCAGAAATTTTCAGTTTCACATTAGTTTCTGTGCTTATGGAGCATGTAAGTGAGTTTGCTTTGCGCGGGTCTGGATGGATGTTGAGTCATGTAAAACATCTCGACATGCATGTCTCTGCATACCGACCATTCACGGTGGGGGCCGCGCATACAAAGTTGCCTGCATTTTTGTCTAACCGCAAAGCTTGTGTAAACATCGAGACTGACCGTGAGATGTGCTTTCTGTATGCCGTTATGGCAGGTGTGACGCCGGCGGCTGGGATGGTTACTCGTACTGGATCGTATCCTAATCCTCTCGAGGTTTTTGATACGACCGGTATGACGTTCCCCATGACACTGCATCAGGTTAAGATCTTTGAGAGTCTCAATAATATTTCCGTGAACATTTATTCTTGCGTGAGTGATCAGGGAACGATTATTGACGAGGATTTTAACAAACCTACTGATGCAAGTATCCAGCCGATTTGCATTACCTCTATGCGATGTGATCGCCATGTGAATATTTTGGCTATTCGTGCGTCTGGTGCTCCCGCTCATTTCCATTTCGTGACTATTAAGAATTTGTCCCGCTTGCTTTCTTCTCAACTCTCGCGTGATCAACATACAAAGTGGGTTTGCGAGCGCTGTCTTCAGTATTTCCATACTGTGGACAAGTTGAACTCCCACACTGATTTGTGCAGCCAACACACGGCCGTTCGGTCAGTATTCCCGACTGAGGAGACTAAATGGCTCGAGTTCACAAATGTATCCAAGAAGGAACGTATGGGCTTTGTCGCTTATTGCGATACAGAGACCTACTTGAAACCGATGTCCACCTGTTTACCGGAGACCGATGCCTCCAGCACCACGACGGTGAACGAGCACGTGCCTTATGCATGTAGCATTTTATTAGTTTGTTCGTACGATGCTTCGCTTACCAGATATGCGCACTTTGAAGGGGAGAATTGTGTTGCCGACATGGTCTCTACCTTGATTGATATGACTAAGTGGGTGTGCGCGATTTATGCTAAGACCGTTCCCATGAAAGCCCAGACTCCTGCTGTTGCTGCGCGGTTGGCGAGTCAGACACATTGCCATATATGTAATAAGACACTAGGTGACAAGTCAGTGTTGGACCATGGCCACCTGACCGGTGAGATTCGTGGCTATGCGCATTCTAAGTGTAATATTGCATTTAGACTGCAGAAGAACCAACTGGTGGCTATTTTCCACAATCTTCAGAATTATGATGCCCACTTTTTGATGAGACCATTAGTCTCACGTCATATTGCACAACCTGACGGTTCCTCCATTTTGGAGAACCCCGGGGAGGTCAGGGTTATAGGCACGTCTCTTGAAAGTTACAAGAGCATAACAAAGTACATACCGATTACCGGTAATGATGCGAGAGGAGGTACTCGAACAGTGCGTTTAAGATTCATTGACTCCCTTAACTTCCTAACTTCATCTCTGGATACTCTGGCAGGTAATCTCTCGCCTGCTCAGCTGAGCCTCACTCGTGTCCAGTTTCCAGAAGACGCACAGTTTGATCTAGCTCGTAGGAAAGGGGTGTTCCCATACGATTTCGTCACTAGTATGGCAGAACTGCAGACGACCTCACTACCCCCTAGGGAAGCATTTCATAATGCTCTTAGTGGGACTGACGTGAGTGACGGGGACTATGCTCACGCTAGATCTGCGTGGAATGTTTTCCGCTGTAAGACTTTGAACGATTACGCGTTGCAGTATTTGAAGGTGGATACGTGTTTGTTGGCTGACGTGTTCGAGAATTTCCGTTCAGTTTGTTGCCAGTCCTATGGCTTAGATCCGGCGCACTATATTACGGCCCCATCACTTGCGTGGGACGGTTTGTTGAGCAAGTCTGAGGTGTGTCTGGAATTAGTCACCGATCCAGATATCTATCTTTTCTTGGAGAATGCTGTTCGGGGTGGGATCACCAACGTTAGTCGGCGCTATGCGAAGGCTAACAATGTTTACATGAGCGATTATGACTCCAGCCTGCCGTCTTCCTACATCTGTTATTTCGATGTAAATTCTCTCTATGGTCATACGATGCTTGGTAAGCTTCCGGTGGGCAACTTCCAGTGGGTGCAGGAACTCGAATATGCAAACTGGAACTTTAGCACCATGGACACCGATGGTGACTGCTCATGTTTTATAGAGGTGGATCTATCCTTTCCGCGTGAATGTCATGACCGGCTATCAGACCTGCCGCTTGCACCCGTGAATGGCGTACCGGTGAACGGCAATATGTCAAAGCTCTTATTGACACTTGAACCGTGAAAGAACTATGTTTTACATGCAAAAACACTGCAGCACTACCTTACGTACGGGGCTGTTCTTGACAATGTTCATCGTGTTTTGCGCTTTGAGCAAAAATCCTGGATGGCGTCGTACGTACGGTATAATCTGAATTGCCGTGCTCAGGCAGCGAACCCCTTTGAGAAATCCTTCTATAAATTAATGAATAATTCCGTTTTTGGCAAATCTTTGCAGTCGCCGCGTAGGGAGCGTGACATACGTGTGGTTTCGCGGTACGATACCATATATGGTGCGGCAGAGTTGATAGGTCGTCCGTCATTTAAGGCAAGGCGGATCGTCGATGAGAATCTGGTCCTCATTGAGTTAGCCAAAGGTTCGGTAACCTTCAACAAACCCCTTTACACTGGTGTGGCCATCTTAGATTTATCCAAATTGCATCTCTATGATTTCCACTATAACTATATGCAGGTTAAGTTTCCCTTTCCATCTCTGCACCTGCTTTACTCAGATACCGATTCTCTTCTGTACCACATCGAGTGTCGCGATGTGTATTCTTCGATTCTCCCCGATTTGGCTTCTCGATTCGACACTTCGAATTATGCTCCAGATAATGCTCAAAGGTTTCCATCAGTCAACCACGGCATGACTGGTGTCATGAAGGATGAAGCCGCTGGACGCATCATTACTGAGTATGTTGGTCTTCGCCCCAAACTTTATGCATACAAGATGGACGATGGTGCTTTTACGCTTAAAGCCAAGGGTGTGAAGGCCAGTGTACTCAGCTCGCTACTTTTTGAGCAATATCTTGATTGCTTGCAAACAAATTCACGGGTTTGGGGGACTCAATATCATTTTCGTTCACGAAATCACATTGTTTGTACTGAACGCGTGACTAAGGTGGCGTTGTCATCAGGTGACGACAAGCGGAGCATTTCCGATGATGGAATTAGCACGCTTCCATGGGGACATTACCGTCTAGATCCCTGAACCTGAGTTCCCCACATAATAAGAGATTCTAACTTTTTTTTATTTTATAATTTTCTAGTTTATTTTTTTTTTTTTGTACTATCCTCATACCTTGGTACGCTCAATAAGCATTGCTGCTCCGAGTCGAGTTGTAGGAAAACAGCAGCACTCCAAACTCCTCCTCCGCTCGGAGTGGCCAACTGGGTAGATGGCAACCAACTTCGATTCATTGCCTCCCCCTTCAGCCATAAAACATTAAGAATGTTGGACAGAACTCATGCACTACTGTACTGCGCATGTGGAGATAAAACCATCGGTATGTTTAACATGTAGAGATTGCACTCATCTTATTTACACGGTTCAGATAGTGAATCTGATAGTTTTCTTTAAATGCTAGTCTGTTTAAAAATTTAAAGTAAATTTGAGTCTATCCTGATTTTAAATGCTAATGTGGTTAAACTTTGTTGCATGTCATATTTCCGTCAAGACCAGGTCAACTATAGTCTTCATTCTGTCTCTGACAATTCCATAATGAACATGGCTGCTTTTGAGGAAATGCGCGATTGCATTGAATATGCGCTTCATGCTTGCATCGGCATGAATATAGATGCGATAGTACACCATCTAGAGGTCTCCGCGATCAATTTGTTCGCTGCATTTCCAGAGGAATACGAGTTTCTAACATACCTTTACAACGGTATTATAGCATGCTTTGAAGCTGTAATGGAGGCTCAAGAGAAAGTGGAGCCAGATGATGGAGTGGACAGCGGCTTCGGAGAGAGTGACGGTGAAGCATAATGCTTGTGCCCTTGTTAAACATGGAAAATAGGCCTCTCGGGGAAACTCGCCATGTATAAAAAAAAGGAGTTAACGCATCTAATGCTGTACCTCCTGAGACATAGTCTCTAAGGTGATGTGGAAAGCAGCATACCACTATAAATTCAAACACAAGTTTTTTTTTTTCAGCTTACACTCCAGAGAATCTTCCGCCACGTCGAGATGAAGAGAATGAGACTACACATCATAGTTATAAATTCACTATCACTAAATAATAATAATGAGCTTACACTATTATTAAATGCATTACAGGAAAGCTAACACTAAAGTATGCCTATAAGAAAATATTTCTTATGCCTGCTTCTGATGCATATAAAGGAACACATATCATGATCATTCAATATGGTGCACTCTGTGCATGTAAGGGAACAATCTTTTCGGTGCACTCTGTGCATGTATTGGAACGAGTCCTTGGGTGTATCATGTGCTTCCAAGATGGTGGGGCTGTTGAATCCAAGATGGCGGAGAATTGTTTAAAGGTTGTAATATTTTTTAAATTTAAATATTGCGCCCTCTGGTAGCAACACTTGTAACTAAATATATCGATTAGCATTCGACCTATCGAATGGTGCTGCGCCCTGGCAGCTGAAATATGAAATAAAAGTAAATATATCGATTAGCATTCGACCTATCGAATGGTGCTGCGCCCTGGCAGCTGAAATATGAAATAAAGATGGCGACTGTGGCACACTCTGGTAGCCAACTTGAGAATCAAGATGGCGGCACCTCTGGCAACTAATTTTTGAATTAAGCGCCATCTGGTAGTCTGTGCTGGAATTAAAGATGGCGGCTGTATAATAATTTTTAATTTCAAATGTGGCGCCTTAGGTATGCATTAAGGAAGGCAAAAACACCCTCCCCCATTTATCATAAACTTGCCGTCAGTACGTAGCATATATAGATTATTTATTCCACCATATTCCAATTGGTCTCGTGGTCTAGTGGTCAAGGCGTCCGCCTCGTAACCACGACATCCTGGACGTTTTCACGTCCCATGGATCGAATCCCAGCCTCGGCACTGAAAATATTTTAGTTAAAATAAAATAATACCTGCTGCTACCTGGTGGCGACCAACAGAACTATATGACGTCACACAATATGGCGGCCTCCAGCAGCCGAAACAAGATGGCGACCAGGAAAAATCAAGATGGCGGCCTCCAGCAGATGAAACAAGATGGCGGCCAGAAGAAATCAAGATGGCGGCCTCCAGCAGACGAAACAAGATGGCGGCCAGAAGAAATCAAGGTGGCGGCCTCCAGCAGACGACACAGAATCATGACGTCACGATTCGAAGTTGGTGGAAATTTCTAGAAATACAAAATGGCGGATTTGCGAATTTGCGAATTTGCGATTTGCGGATTTGCGGATTTGCAGATTTGCGGATTTGCGGATTTGCGGATCTGCGGATTTGCGGATTTGCGGATTTGCGGATTAGCCACTGGATTAGCACATAAAAAACTGGATTTGCACATAAAAAACCATAAAAAAAGCGTAAAAAACCATAAAAATGGGATAATCCCCGGATTACCCCGCTCCCCCCTCTTCTATGTTCCAGAGTCGGCACGCTCTCCCTACTAATGAAATTATTTGTTATGGCGTAAAAGACAACGTTTTATGAAAAAAAAATATTAATTGAATCAGGAATTTGCAAAAGGTACCAAGTCCAAGTAAGTAGATTGTGTGGGAAACAACATAAAACATATTATTGTCGACCTTTTGCAAGTTCCACATATATTTACTAGTCCGTATGTCGTATTTATTATACAGGACTTGGTTCCTTTTCTTGCTGACAGCAAAGAGAACACTTTGGAGATTAGGAATCTCGTATAACATGAATTTGCTCAAAAAGTGGACTTGGTACCTTTTGCAAATTCCTAATTCAATTAAATTTACACTTGTTCCGTACTTGTAATCCCGCTTAACCCGGACTATTGTTTCTTCTCGCGGGCAATTCTAGTCCGTTTCTTGGTCGTTCGTTTCTACTTTTAATACATAGTGTTCAGTTTTAATCATTTCTTGTTCCTTCCCTAATGAATAGAGACCTGTAAAATTCGCGATTTCAAATCCCTAAATGATAGACTCCATGATCCTCTATGCACTCGTGCAAATTACATCTGCTGATTGGTTACCGACTCGTAACACCTGTTGACTGGAATTATCGTGATTCGCTAATTCTTCAGTTAAAGACTTTGATTGGCCCAGAGTCCTTCAGATAAACTGTGGCCCAATCACTGAAGCAAAATAATGTCAAAATTATTTGGACTATATCCTATCGCGAATTGAATCCGCGAGTTTTACAGGTCTCTACTAATGAAATACACTCCCCCCCCCCCCCCCCCCCCAAATGTTTAATTTTTAATTGAGAACCCGGTTAACCGAATGCCTGGTCATATCAGTTAACGGATAATCGAGGTTCTACTGTATGTACCTACATTGTATACATCACAACAGTGAATGCGAAAATTTCCAATTTTGTACTTGCAGTGTATTAATAAAATATTAAGGCAGCTACATTTATCAAAAAATTTACCTTCGATACGTACAAAAAAACTATAATGTATATCGGTAAAATGTTTAGACAGCAAAACATTTTAGCTTTTGAAACCAAAGCAAAATATTAAATACTAACATGTTTGTGACTTCTAAAGTAATTAAGACTAATATGGTGTCATTTAAATTTTTAAATACAATCTTTTGTCAAATATTTCGAACAGTTGTTTTTAAAATGTTTTAGTAAGTACTTAGGTATAATTAGATTTAACTTTTCTTTGAAAACGTTTTTTTATCGGAATGTAGGTATTACTGAGATAAAAAAATATTTTTATTTAAATTCTGCTTAACTTGGGAAATAAAAAATTCCTAAAAAAATTTTTTCATAAAATATCAAAATATTTTTCAGCACATCCTTGTGTGTATTTATGCATTTTAGGCCAAATAAATTGCTGTAAGAAACGAATATTTTTTTAATACCCTGCTGAATACGCATACAGTTAAATAAATAGACTAATGAACTACGCATTTTTAGTGATATTCGTTAAGTAAATTATACAATTTTTAAGTTATTGCTTTATTGTGTGACTAAATTTATACTTTATTTTTAAATGCTAGTTCGTAAAGAGAACGCAAAAATACTAAGGAGCTGTCTCGCAAGCAATGTAGAATTCTTTCATTTTGTCTTTACTTTTATTTAGGGTTATTTCAGTAATTGTAACAATAACTTATTTTGTATTTGTTATTATGTCGAAACATATGTATATTATTAAGTATTCTAAAATTGGTTAAAGAAGGCGCGCAAGTTTTTTACTGGAAATAATTGTGACAGTTCAACAAATGCAGCAGAAGTTTTGTATAAAATTTACATAAATTCTCCTAAACTATATGTAATGAAGACAGAAAGAAAAAAACCAAGCGCGTCAAAGCTCATAAAAATATAATGAGATGTGTTCCTGTTTAGCTGCACCATTGAAATGTTAATTATTTTTAACTATATACTTAAAAAATACATTATTTTTCTTGCACTATTATGATTAAATTTACGTAGTTACTTAAGTTTATATATCAAATCATATTTTATTTTCTTTTTCCGCATGGGCCACGTTTTAACCCTTTACTTCAAAATGGGCAATTATTTTAGAAAATTTAAGTATTTATCTATAAAAATGTTTCATAAAACTTGTCACGCTTTTATTTAGTTTTTTTGTGTTTAAGGAAATAGTATTGTTTAGTACTCATTCACAACATTTTGCCCAATGTGTTATTTTACTATAACGAACGTTTTCCAATGCGATGCTGTAATGACTACAAATGTGTGTTTCTCAAAACAAATATGAAAATAGAATGGAAATTTATGTATGTATATACATCAAGCTCACTATGTATTTGAAATAAAGAGAAAATTAATAAAAACATGCTACTCTCTATTACAGGCAAAATTTTGTTTGTATTTCGATGCACGAAACGAACGACAGTGAATTCTTGTGTGGAGGTTTACTCAGGTGTCGTAAATTGTGACCCTCCCCGTTAACCCGCGTTCCCTGGCTTTACATGGTTGCCAGACTTTGAGAAACACGAGAACACCGAGTCCTGTTCCTCGGTTGAGCCAGCATTTGGCTTTGAGGGTTATGAAACTGCACAGACCGTGTAGTGAAACCCCACATGCACATGCTGGAAGTTCGGAATGCTGCCGACATTACGTTCCTGTTACATTTTAGTTTGCGTTGCACTACGAAATGTGTATATAAAGAATGTAACCATCATAAACGCACTTGAAATTAATCATATGTATGAATGTAGGTGTATTTTTTTCATTGACCAAAACAAAGTTTATTTAAAATATATCTTTTTAAAAACTTATACCAAGAGAGCAACAAAATTTCAGTTTTATTTATGGAGAGAGACTGGAATGCTCATTATTATACACTTGACCTGCGTAATTATTGGGCCAAAGGTCGTTTTTACACGCCCCGAAGGGCACAAAAACCAAATTTACATTAAAAATTTCAACTGACCCACTCAAAATGCAATCCGGTCGGAAGGTAGTATGTAGCAGCAACCAATGGGCAATATACATAGGCTCATATGTGTGAAAGTTTGTGTGCAGTTCATCCTGGTAGCAGGAAATAACGCGATGTTGGCAGATTTCCAGAGACACCACATACGGGCAAACCATCATGAGACTGATACCAGGGATGCAAGATGGTAACGTGGCGGACGTTTCTACCTGCCAATGGGTTTCCTTGGATTCCACCTCCTTCGCATTCTGTGACTCATCCGTCGTAGGGCCTCGTTCAGTTATACGCTTATCACTTCGGTGGTTTTCTGGAGTATACCAAAAGTTATTTGATTAACTCCGTTACAAATAAAAGTAATTTTTTCTGTGGTGAAATTTCACTGTACCTACAGTTTATTGATAACTCGATATTTTTTTAAAACCGGGTAGATACTAAACGAGATCAGTAAATGTTTCCGCTCGAAAATATAATAAATGGATCTAATGTTTTACAATGATCATTTAGGTGCATAGTATTTGTAAACCTATAGGGAAATAATTTTTTACCAAACAATATTTCCAGATGATACAATTAATTATAAAAAAATTCCTATCGGCACAGCATACAGGCGTAGGTAGATTTCAAAGTACAAATTTATTCTGTAAATATTTTGGAAATTTTTATAAAATTCTGAAACATTTTAAGAATTTAATGTACATAACATATTTATGTTCTCCAATATTACAAAACTATCGATTACACATTTTCTCATTTTCCATATTATTAGAATGTTTTACCTCAATGCATCCAGCATTGAATAGTTTAGAACGAATTTCATGTTATGCCAACTGAGGTAATTATTCAATTTTTTTTACCTTCAAAAGCTATATTTTCACTAAATAACGTTGTCGTATAAAAATTTTCTTTGCAGCAAGGTTTAAGATAATATTAAGATGTTTTAAAATAAATTCGAACGAATTGGATACTCATAAATTATTGAATATTTCTAATTTCAACCCCTGTTTTTTACGATAGTAATTTGTTAGGTCATAAATTGTTTCAGCACAGTTCTAGATATAGTATAGAATTTATAAAATAAATTATAAAGAATTTGATAGTATATCTATTTAAAAACATTTATACATATTTATTTATTTATTTACTTTCAGACCTTGTTATTTCCACCCCTTGCAGTAATGGTTGGTTAGATAAAAATTTATTTTAACAAATGTTTTATACAGTCTTTAGAAAGTCTAACAAAAATAAGAATATATTCGATAGTATACATGGTTTGGAAGTTTTATTTATTTTATTATTCCCACCCTAGTTTTTTTTTAACTCCTTGCAATAATTGTTTGTACCTATTATCAAAAATTGTTTCGGACAAATGTTTTAGAAAAATAATTATAAGATTAAAAAAATTTGAACGGATTTGATGGTGTCTCTTCTAAGAGAGTTATAAAATTATTTTTCTATTTTAACCCCTTTTTATCCACCCTTTGCAATGGTTGGTTGTATCAAAAAGTGTTTCAGACAAAAGTTTAAGTAATATTTATAGGGTTTACATACAATCTGAACGGATTTTTAATTTTGCTTACGAAGAGAGTCATTAATTTTCTTTTTGTTCTTCAGCCACAGTTATTTTCCATCCCTTGCATTAATAGTGGCTGATATAAAAAAATATTTTAGAAGAAAGCTGTATCACGATGGTTATACCTATGACTGAGTTAGAAACTTAATTTTAATGTTCAGTTTTCTTACATTCGTTTTTGATGTTTTTTACTCTGGGTCAATGGGACAGCTACAATAATCCAATTTTGCACGTTTATGCGTAGTAAGTGTATAAGCCCAAGTGATTTCAAAATGTGATCATTCTTGCTGTCCATAAAGTGTGTAAAAATTAACATCTATGCATGTACATATGTACACTAATATTTTTTTATTACACGCCATTAGAAAAGAGGGAGGGGGATTTTGGAAGAAAATCCTCAAACCGGAATAAAGTATTATTTAGGGGAAGATTAGAGTGAATTTGGGGCATTAAGAAAACCCATATTCTTTGAAACCCATTCTTCCTTCAAATGGTTTTATTGCACGAATTTTTTTCCTATTTGAAGAAAATTTTGTATTTCGTATTTCAAAAATTTCATTAAAAAAATTTTTATAATGCCACTTTCTTTTAGGTAAAAAGATATGTTTTCCTTCTCCAGCTTTGATGTTTGGTATTAAAAGATTATTTCCACATAAATAAGCAATTTAACTAATTATTCATTAGAATATAATATTATAAAACTCAGCAAAGAGAAAGTGGCAACTAACATTCAGCAACAAATATTTAATTAATAAATTATTTTAAATTAAAATAATTTATATTATTAAATTCATTAAATTATTTGGTTTTCAAAAGTACGTACATAAATAAATGTAAATGTTTTGTTTTTAAAAATTGTTTTAAGGCTACACATATTTATGTGGCGATATTGTTAAAAAAAAAAAAACACTATTATGTAATATTCATTTATAACTTGAGTATATTGTACATTAAGTGACTAAATCAAATTAAAATTGGTTAGCTATAAAGACTTATAATTTAAATTAATGGCTTATAGTTCAATATCATTACAAGTTATATAAGTTTTAAAATGAGCTATAAACATAAACTTTGGATTGGTACAATGTATATTTTCGTCAGAATTTATTCTAGTGACGTAAGTTACTAAGTTTATTTTAAGCCACTGTCTTAAACTAAAATGTGTTTTATGTAAGAAAAAATTAAAAAAATTGTAAATACAAAACTGTAATAAAAATTGAATTAATGCCATGATAATATCCACAAGCATGGTCGAAGCCAAGATTTGCGGCAGAATATATATTTGATAGACCTGTTTCTGGAGGTCTGGGGGGAGGGGTTTTATACGGGATAACTTATAGATAATAGGTTCCCAAGGTCCTTTCCCATTTTTTTAATATGATGCTTTAAAAGACATTTTAGTCTCTCGTGAAATTTTTCGCAACCTTAAATTCCTTAATAAAAAGTTCCGCTTACGAAAAGTGATCCTAACACAATTTTTTTTTAATGTAACAGAAATATATTAATAATTTTTACATTTACATGAAAGCAACTGTATCGCTACAAAATAGTGTTCGCAATAATACTGGGTTTGTTTTCTTACCCTGGCAGTTATGATTTGTGTGGTCCTAGTACCTCCAATAATTAAAGTTATTTTTAAACTGTTCGCTGAATAGCTTTCCAGTATTAACTGCGCACATGATAAAAGTGATACAACTACATAAAGTCAATTTTTTAAGAATAGTTTATCTTTTCCATAATTTAAAAACCTAATGCTTGAATGAACTACTATTTAAAATATAAAATTATGCGACATTTTTCGTATGAAATATTGTTGTCTCAAAAAACGTATTCCATACAACCATATATTGTACAAAATTACGATATATTTCTTGTAAGTAGTATATAATAGGGACTCCGAGATCAGGGTTCAGGGTGTGGATTGAAGATTGTCGGTCCGCCATCTTGGATTGTGACGTCACTGCGGCCATCTTGGATTGTGACGTCACGGCGGCCATCTTGGATAAGCGTAACGTGACAATGTGCGTAACGTGACACTTTTTCGTGCGTGCAGCCGGCGTTACGGGACACAGCGTAATGGGACATAGCGTTACGGGACACAGCGTAATGGGACATAGCATAACGGGACAAGTAGATCACGGCGGCCATCTTGGATCCGCCATTTTGGATGACGTCATTGTGTTTTCTAGAAAATTCCGGTGATGTGTTTTCCGCCATATTGGATGATGACGTCACCGTTGCAATTTTCGTTACGGCCGCCATCTTTAACTTTTTTATTTATTATCCGATTTTAATGAATTTTTTTTTAAATTTATAAAAAAATTCACTTAATAAAATTTTAATAAAATATTAATAAAAAATATACTATTTCGACACGGAGCTCGGAGTCCTCGATTCGAACCCCGACAGAGGCAAAAAAAAATTAAAAATGACGACCGATCCTTCCCCCGCGGTAGCTGGAGGCAGAATGACCCCCACCACTTTTACCAACACATATACGAACTTAAACCCCCCCCCTTTTTTAATTTATTATTTTTCATCGTAATAACCTCCCCCCCACCACTACTCTTGTATTTTTCCACTCCCTCCCCCACCACTACTCTTGTATTTTTCCACTCCCTCCCCCACCACTACTCTTGTATTTTTCCATTCCCACCCCTACCCTCCTCCCCACCCCTACCCTCCTCCTCACCCCTATTCTACCTTTTAGAGTATAAATACCGGCCGCAGGACCCGGGAAGCCTTCAGTTTTTGCCGTAGCTCCCAGCCTGAAGGAAAGACGATGTTTGCTTGTTGTGGGAGCGGAGCAAAGATCTTGACGGCCATCTTAGCATATGGTAAAGTGCGCACGCTTGCGGCACTGGATAAGGAGACGGAGTTACCTTATCTACCAAAGGATTTTCTCCTGGTCTACGCCCCGTACGAGATAAAATACGTCTACAAGTTCCTGCCGGTGTACCTGCAGCTAGACCCAGACATCCAAGACTGTCTACCATGCACCGAGTGCGACAAGGATATGTCGTCCGTGTCCGACACGCCGCACATGAAATCGCGGTGCAAGAAGCGACGAGATGCGTGGCAGCGGCAGCAGCAGCCTAGCCCCTGAGTGCCAGGGGTCACAGCTGCAAGCATCCAGACGTCCCGGTCTCCGTCAAGGCCAGCCTCACAGCCTTGTAGTGTCAGCTCTCCGGCCTCGCAGCGCCATCCTCGCAGAGCCAGCATCTTAGTCACGTCACTCCAGCCTCGCCGTATGTGTAACTGTGAGTAAAGACAATATGACACTCTTTCTTGTCAACGTCCAGTGCCTTACGTCCCAAAAGGGACCTATAGTGAAACAACTGTCCGTGACGTCCGTCATTGGCGGTGACGAAGTCAAGACTAGCGAATACATCTTTAAACCACCGTGTGACTGGACTAAGCTAGACAGATTCTCTCAACGCGAGAACCGTCGTCTAACCTATGAAGTGAACGGACTCTCGTGGTATGAAGGTGATGTGGACTATGAACAACTTACATCTGTGCTACGTGATCTCGTCGAGCCGGAAGACGACGCTGTTTACGTCCGTGGTAATGAACAGAAACGTATTGTGAGTGATTTGTGTAGTGTCAATGTAATTGACCTACGTAAACAAGGCAACTGTCCTGACTTCAACAAACTGTTAAAGATGTACAGAAACCAAATTGAAAAGTGTGATAAATTTTATAATGGTTTCCACTGTGCACATTGTAATAGTCAGTTACTGAAGCTGTGGCTCTATGAACATCCTTATTACTACAGTGATGTTTAATTTTTTTATTCCTTATTGCAATTGTAAATAATGTTTCCAATGTCATCGACTGATGTGAGGGGTGACGGAATTATGTAAATAAAATATATATAAACCAATGTATTTATCTGTTTTCTTTTCACCTTAATTTCATTGTATTTTTTTTGTAAAATCTATTACTTATTCTCTTTCGGAAAAAATTAAAATATAATAATCACTATTACTGTTTCCAACAATTTTCATTCCAAACATACATTATAAAAAAAAATTTCTCAAGAAAAAATAAATCAGCAAATAAAAAAACAAGGGTATTAGTATTATAGAAATAAAACTCAAAAAAAATTTTTACATATATATTTTCGTTAACATATACATTTAATTATATCCATATTTTATTTGACATGTATGCATGTGTGTAGATTCGCAGGTCTCTTCCTCTCTCTCCCAGCAGCCCACGCTCGCCCCGTCGTCGTCTCTCTCTCCATCTCACCAGCTCCCCGCCCCACACCGAATCTCTCCATCTCAGCAACTGCTCACCTGCAAAATACTTAAACAGAATATTAGTAACCAAACAAAAAGCTTGCATCGCAGCTCTCTGTGTTCGGAACGGGCTTGAGACCGACACCGCTAAACAGGCTGGTCGCGCACAAGCCCCTTGCCTCCATATGCAATATACGTCACATATGTAGTCAAGTACTTATGAACAACGTCTCTATTTAGCCGTGGCCCATTACAACGATGCAAGCCTACCAGAAAGAACTACCACATGATACAATGACACAAAGCACGTGCTTAAACTAGCATAGGAACACATAGCAACGCTGAAATTGCCCAGTAACAACGATGTATCAACGCCGAAATCTTGCATGTCATCGACTGCGGAACCCAGCGGCGTAACAGTCCAGCGTTGACACACAACGCCGAAATCTTGCATGCCAACGACTGTGGAACCCAGCGGCGTAAGTCCAGCGGTGACACACAACGCCGAAATCTTGCATGCCAACGACTGTGGAACCCAGCGGCGTAACAGTCCAGCGGTGACACACAACGCCGAAATCTTGCATGCCAACGACTGTGGAACCCAGCGGCGTAACAGTCCAGCGGTGACACACAACGCCGAAATCTTGCATGCCAACGACTGTGGAACCCAGCGACGTAACAGTCCAGCGTTGACACACAACGCCGAAATCTTGCATGACAACGACTGCGGAACCCAGCGGCGTAACAGTCCAGCGGTGACACACAACGCCGAAATCTTGCATGCCAACGACTGTGGAACCCAGCGACGTAACAGTCCAGCGTTGACACACAACGCCGAAATCTTGCATGACAACGACTGCGGAACCCAGCGGCGTAACAGTCCAGCGGTGACACACAACGCCGTAATCTTGCATGCCAACGACTGTGGAACCCAGCGACGTAACAGTCCAGCGTTGACACACAACGCCGAAATCTTGCATGACAACGACTGCGGAACCCAGCGGCGTAACAGTCCAGCGATGACACCATCGACAAGACACCATCGATGTAAGGAGCCCAACGTCATGACCCCATCGATGATAGGAGCCCATCGTAGTGACCCCATCAACATGACACCATCGATGTTAGGAGCCCATCGGCTTGACACCAACGGCGTAAGGAGCCCATCGATGCATAAAAAAAACACATACGTGTAAAAAAAAGCATTGGTGTAAAACGCATGAGTGTAAAACGCATCGGTGTAAAGCGCATCAGTGTAAAACGCAAGAGTGTAAAACGCATCGGTGTAAAGCGCATCAGTGTAAAATGCAAGAGTGTAAAACGCATCGGTGTAAAACGCATCAGTGTAAAACGCATGAGTGTAAAAAAACGTATCGGTGTAAAAAAACGCATCAGTGTAAAAAAAAAATCTTGCAAAACAAACCAACGTAGGTGCATAAAACCACCACTTCCATCCCAACCAACCAACCAAGAAAATGCAGTATCGCAAACAACGAGGATGCTTAAAACCAACCAACTACCATCCCAACCAACCAACCAAAAGACATAGCACTACAAACAACGAGGATGCATAAAACCACCACGGCCAACCCAACCAACCAACCAAAAGACATAGCATCGCAAACAACGAGGATGCATAAAACCACCACTGCCATCCCAACCAACCAACCAAGAGGGCGCAGCACCACAAATTAACGTAGGTGCATAAAACCACCACTTCCATCCCAACCAACCAACCAAGAAAATGCAGCACCACAAAAACATCGTAGGTGCATAAAACCACCACTTCCATCCCAACCGACCAACCAAGAAAATGCAGCACCACAAATCAACATAGGTGCATAAAACCACCACTTCCATCCCAACCAACCAACCAAGAAAATGCAGCACCACAAATTAACGTAGGTGCATAAAACCACCACTTCCATCCCAACCAACCAACCAAGAAAATGTAGCACCACAAAAACATCGTAGGTGCATAAAACCACCACTTCCATCCCAACCAACCAACCAAAAAACGCAGCACCACAAAACATCATAGGTGCATAAAACCACCACTTCCAACCCAACCAACCAACCAAATAAGCACCATGAAACAGTGTGTAGGTGCATGAACAAAACGAATCGCACCACGAAACAGTGTGGAGTGCAAGAAATCAAGGAAAAATAGCACCAGAAGGCCAAAAATCTAGGTGTAAAAAAACAAACAAAAAAAGCACCACGAAAGAGTGTGGGTGCAACATAATTACAACGAGCGGACTCAGGAAACCAACGATGAAAAATCCATCGACGAAGGTTATGTACACCAAATCAACAGAGACATGGGTGGCTACCAAGTGGCAAACACTAGTCCCATACTCGTACATCACGGTACAGATTCCCGTCAGGGTCTTCTTCTCGGCTACCACAGCAAAAGCCTGGGACCCCGACAGAGAATCCTGCGCGAAACGTACGAGCACAGACACCAGTTTCAACATTTCATGTTATTTGTTCAGTTGCTTTTTTCGTGGAAGGAAAAAAATTCATTTTTCCATAAATACTGCGGTATGGTTAAAATAACATTAACCATTGTATCCATATGGTAATGTGTGTATACCATCATCGCATATTATGCGTTTATCATCGTGCCATGAGAGTGATATTTTATTCGAGCATTCTGTGTATAATGTCATTTGGTGCGACCGTATGGACCGGACTTGCGCGCGCTTTGTTGCGTGTTCCTCCAGGACCTCGAGGAAATCTTCAAATGTAATTTTATTTTTTACCACGCACTTTTGTATTCCTTTTGCTCTCTTTGTAATCGTTTCCCCATATCTGTATGTATATAGCTTTGCTCGGAGGCCGACAAACTCCTCCATCGTCACCCCATTGCACTCGTCCTTGAATTTGCCCACCACTTTTTTATTGGTGGGCGAGTAGCAGGGGTGACCAATGGGATACGCGCTCGTGTCAAACACGCTCATGAGCGCAGAGTCGTCGGCCAGGTCCTGGTAGAAATTGCGCGTCTTGATTTCGTAGATGAAACTGTCCGTATCCATGTACGCCAGCGAAATGTTGTCCTTATATCTTGTCTTCATCACATCATAGTGGAAATTATACATGAGCGTTTTGGACAAGTCCAGGACCGAGAACCCCGCATATATAGGGCGGTCAAGATATATTTTCTCATGTTGGAGTTTTATTAACGATAGGTCTTCGTCCAAAATGGTTCGGTCCTGGAACGCTGGCTTGGCAATCACTTTTCGGAGCCTTGCCTCGCTGCATACGAGCTCCATACGCTGCCGCTTGAATTTATTTTCCATGAGCTTGCCAAAGCAGGAGTTATTTGCCAGCTTGAAGAATTCCTTCTCGAAATCATTTGTAGCATGTTGTCTCATAATCGTATTTTTTTCAATATAGGACTTCATCCACGCACGCTGCTCAAATTGAAGTACTCTATGAATTTTCTTTATTTGCAGTCCGTGCTGGAGAGCTTGCTTCAGGTTTCTATAATGAATGATGTAATTTTCCTTATGCTCGAGAGTTGTCATTAATTTAGTTTGTCTCGAGCCAGGCGGGCACTGGCTGACGGGCAGGAACGGCAGGTCCTTATGTTCCTCGTGGAGGGCAGACGGATACTCTACATCAACTTCTAGGATGTACCCCATCCGCCCCTCGTCAGGTATCGTCATCACGTCGATATCGGCGCCCACCCACCTGAAGCTTCTGACTGGCAGCGGCAGCGACATGACCCATCCGTAGAGGTTGTTGGCGTCCAGATAGAGTATGTGCTTCGATGACTGGCTGGGATCGTAGGTGCGGGGAAGGCAGACGTTGTTGGCCTTACAGTGACGCTTCACCACTTGTGCCACCCCACCCCTGATCCCAGCTTCGATGAACATATACATATCATAATCGGTCATCAGTTCCAGCCGTACCTGCGTCTGTTTCAACATGGCGTCGAACGTGAACCCTGGGGAGCTGACGTAGTGACTGCAGTCAAGCCCGTACGTGTCGAGACAGAGCTGACGAAAGTTCTCGAAAACGTCTGCAAGAAGCAGCACGTCCGTCTTTAAATATACGTCGCTGTACTCGCCCAGGGTCACACAGCCGAACTTGTTCCACACTGCCTGCGCATGACTGTATTCTGCATCACTGATATGGCTGTCATTTAACATATTGTAAAAATCTTCCTTTGCAGGCAGTTGTGGCTCGTCCAGTTTCTCCCAGCTGGAAACATAATCATAGGGGAATATACCCTTTCTCGTGACGAGGGACATTTCTT